>NW_004524655.1:3335547-3344536 GCF_000260255.1 Octodon degus
AACCTGAGAAACAAGCAGGATGGTGAATACGGCGCTATGATGATGATGATGATGATGATGATGATATCTCCAGATCTCCAGGTCATGTGAGGATGCAGTCCATTAAAGCCATGAACCTTGCTATGTCTTGATCTTGAACTTTAGGCTCCCACAACTGTGAGAAACATCAGCGCTTGTTGTTTAAGCTGCCGGCCGTCGTGTGCTGTTCCAGCAGCCGAGAAGACCAGGAGGAGGAGTATAGTATAGTGAGTAAATGTATAGTGAGTAGATGCTTCTCCGTACTCATCATACATTTATAGCTGAGGACACAAGCGAGGGGACTCCCAGGCCTGGCTCCTGGAATGCATGCCTCCACTCCCCACAGGGCCTGCCGCTGGCCAGCGCCCCACCCTCTCGCTCTTGTCCTCCACTACCCTCCCAGGCTGCCACCAGGGCCCCTGGACACCACATGGTCAAGGGGGCCTCCTGGTCTCTGGCTGCTGTACTGGAGGCATCCAGGCTGAATGTGGGCACTACTGGTCTCGAGATACCTGTTCAGCAATGGGAGGCAGGAAACCATGATGTGAACCCCGGAAGGGGGCCCAGGAGCCCAAAGGCTGCACCTAGAGGTAAATGCTGGGTATCAAATGGGAGAAGTCCTGGAACTTGGGGCACCTAAAAAGTTCCACCTTCTGTAATATTCTCCATCCCTGCTAGGTGGTGGGCTTTGCTGTCCTTCCTCCAGAAAGGTAGAGCTTAATTCTGCTCCTCATGAGTTTTTCTGGCTTTAATAGGGTAATGATAGGGGGAATTATAGAACTTTTTGTCTTTTTGGTACTGGGAATCGAACTCAGGACCTTGCACCACTGCCAGACAGGTGGTTCTACCATTCAGCTATATACCCTGCCCTAGAACTTCTTTTTTTTTCTTTTTTTTTTTTTTGAGAAAGACAGACAGAGAGAGAGAGAGAGAGAGAGAGAGAAAGAGAGAGAGACAGACAGAGACAGAGACAGAGACAGAGATAGAGACAGAGAGACAGACTGACTTTGTAGTTGAGGATGGCCTTGAACTATATAACCAGGCTGGCCTCAAACTCACAGCAACTCTCCTGCCTCAGCCTCCTGAGTGATGACATTACAGGTAAGAGATTACACACATCTGGGTGTTCTAGACATCTGAAGCAGATGCAGAAGGCTACAACTTCCACGAGGGGCCTGTACATGATCTATCTGGTGGAGCTCTGGTTACCATGAGACCACTATGGGGTGAAAAAAATGTGCTCTTGCAGGGGGTGGCGCTGCATGTTGCATGGAGAAAAGAGGGGCACGAGAGCAGGGAGGAAGGCAAGCTCCACCAACCCCACTGCTGTCCCAGCCACACCAGCTATTCCAGATGTGAGAAGGTCGCTTCAGCCTCATTCCTCTCAGCTTGCACCTACAAGACTGCATGACCCCAAAAGCACAGCTGAGCCCGGTCACCTTGCAGAACAACAATAACTGATTTTATGACCTCAAGTTTCCAGGTGGTTGGTTACATGGTTCACACCGAGGACAAAGGTGAAAGCACAGGAAGCCCCTGATGGCTGCTTGCAGACAGCCAGGAAAGGTCAACTTCCTGCCGTAGCCTGGAGGAAGCTCCTGGCCCTGGGTTCGTGGTGGCCAAGCTAGGGTGCAGGCAGGGACTAGAGATGGGGTGCTGCCTGGACAAGGCTGAAGCCATCCTGCCCTTAACTTGAACTTCCTTCCTGATCGATATGGGGTCTCCTTGAAGGAGTGTAAAGGGCAGGGTGCTCAATGCACCCCATTTCCTCTTCCTTCTTTTCTCTGAGTGGCTTCAGCAAGCTGATCCTCTAAAGGGCAGAAGCCAGGAGCCCTGCATGGTGCCTTCCTCCTGGGGGAGCCACCTGGGGAGAGTGGAACATGTAGACAGGGAGGAGTCTGGATTTCAGGACCCCAACAAGGTAAAGAAAACACCTGCTGGCCTCTTGTGTCTGGAGGCAGAGTTAGGGTCACAGTGATGTCCCCAGCTGCTTCCCCAGCCCTGTGCTTCACTCTGGGTGCTTCCAACAGCAAAGGAGGCTATAGGTAGTACTGGGAGTGGAAGCAGGGGTTCTATACCACCTGGCCCCTTCAGGGACTCCCTCCTCATGCCAGGGATCTGTTTGCTGGTTTCCTGTTGACTTCTTTTTTTCCTTTTTGTGGTACTGGAGATTGAACCTGAGGCTTTCACACTAAGCTACATCCGCAGCCCTTGCTTATTTTTGATTTGAATACAGGGTCTCATTAAGTTGCTCAGGCTGGGCTTGAAATTGGGATTCTTTTCTTTTCTTAGGTATTGACGGTTTTGGAAGGCATGGAAATCCTTCTTGGGGTAGGGTAACATGAAAAAGAAATCAAAACTTCTGTGTGTCGCTGTCACACAGAAATGGTGACATCAACTTTTGCCAAATTTCAGGTATTCTGGCTTAGAGTGAAGGCATTAAGCAGCAGGAATAAAATCCCTTTGGGGGCCCTGCTGTGTACCTCAAAGAAATCCGTTGCTTCTCCCCAACGGCTGAAAATGAAATAAAATAAAAGAAGTCACGAAACTGTCCTCCTGGGGCAACAGGCCATTTGTTATAAGCTGTGGGGGAGAAAAGGCAACAAGAGTTGAAAGTGTGTGTGTATGTATGAACACACACTTCAAATTAAAAGCCACAAGGGCAGACCTTGTGAACTGTGGGTTGTTTATTTGGCATCAAGCTGTTTTTCCCATGGTCAACCCAATGTAGCTTGCTTGGAGGAAAGTGGAGTCTGAGAGTTAATTACTTAACTGCAGCTAATCTTTCTCCTGGGTGGTATGGGGAGGTATATGCAAATTAACACTAATTACCACAGCTCCGCAGTGTCACTGTGGTGCTCGGCATTTGATGGGCACCCGGCGCCACGCAGGACGCTTATCTTCAGACATCCTCACAAGGACCCTACGAGGTAGGCATCGTTTTCTTGCAGTCAAACCAACTAAAGTTTGGAGAAGTTGTGCGCCTTGATTAAAGCCACAGTGAGGAAGCAGCAGAGCCATCTCGGGCTCCAGGCAGCTTTGCTTGAAATCCTTGCTCATGGCTGGGCCCTTGCTGCACTAAACTTAATTAGTTCCTGAGACAACTTTGAGCGCGGACTCCTGGGTGAGCCCAACCTCCAAGGAGTCTCAAGGTAAGAAGAAAGTGCTCTTGTTAATTCAAAGCTAAGGTCTTTGTAGGATTTAGGATGCTCAGTGACCTGTGATGTGCACTGGCCTGAAGACCAACCTGAGAAACAAGCAGGATGGTGAATACGGCGCTGGCTCCAAGGGGGTTAAAGAGTGATTTGGCATCGTCATTGGCACCGTAGCCTTGCCACTGAGCTCAGTGACCCCAGGCCCGATCCTCACTCTGTGTTATCAAAGCCACTTGGGATGAGTTCCTACCCCCTGATGGGCATCTGCACAGAATACCCCTGGGCCCTTCCGCCGGGACTCACCTGCCAGCTTGCAGCACCCCAGAAATGCTGAAGAGCCCAAAGTCTGTGATGACCACTTTGCCATTGTCGTAGAAGACGTTCTTTGATTTGAGGTCCTTATGAAGTATCCCCTTGGCGTGCAGATAGCCCATGCCCTGCCGGAAGCAAAGACACAGGGAGTTGCCTGAGAAGGGCTCTGTGCTCACTGCCCCCCACATTTGGGTTCACACTGCTCATCCCTTAGTGAGACCACACTGACAGTGTTGGAGCCCGGGGGCTACCTGCTGAGCCTGGAGGCTAGAGGGGGGAAGGTCTCCCTAGTCTACATGTCACAAACCTGCTACTGCCCTCAGATTGCTGCAAAGCCATCTATTTAGCTTGTCTGCTTCCTGAAGAAGCAAAGGAAGAGGTCCCTAGAGGGAAAAGTGGGATGGGGTCCCTGGAGAAAGGCCTTCCATCAGCCATTGTCCCCCAGCCCCCTTTAAGGCTAATTTCCCTTGGGAGACTTGGGCCTCCTGTTCATTTAGCCCTTGGCCCCGCAGTACACACATCCAGGCCCTCAGGAGATGCTTCCTGACTCAACGATCAAGAACAGAGGGTGGTCTATTGGAGGTCTAGCTCAAGAGCAAGCACTTAGAGATGACTTTTCTTCTGTGAGCAGTCACATCTTGTATTTCTTTTAATAAGTTAGCCCTAACACTTCTAGCAGGAAATAAGACTCCGAGGACAACTGACTAATGAGGTACCTGTGAGGAGACACAGGCTGTTCCTGTTTGTTTTAATCTAAAACAACAACCAACAATTTGACATTTTCCCACAGCTGTTGAGAGAGAAACGGCTTGTCCTTGTGGGGATTCAAGGACAGAGACAATGGATCCTAATCTGGAGAACCAAGCAATTTACGTACGTCTACTGGCCTTCACACATGTCCACATATTGTGGTCATGAGGGACTGGATGGAACCCAAATATTGGTCGGCCATTCCTAAGGATGCCATCTTGGTAGAATCCTCAGATGCATGCATAACAGCTGGTATTTTTTGGTTTAATTTCTGTGACATCCAGGCCATGGTCTAAACCCAGACCTAGAGTCTTAGGATTGCTGGGTGAACCTCTCAGAAAAAGTCAAGTCTTTCAAAATCTAGGTAGGGGTCCCACAGCCAATGGTACCTTCACAATTTCTTGGGCAATCTGCCTGGTTTTGTTGACATCCAGCACAATCTTGGCATCCCTCACCACAGAGTAGAGTGTCCGTCCCTTACAGAGGCTGAAAAGCAAAAGGACAAGAGCATTTATTAAAATGATTGGCAGCCACTAGGAAGAAGGTGATCTATCACAGTTGTTAGACTATTAGACATCATCACAAACACTGGAATGCATGTGCCACGCTCATGCCTATGAGACAATTATCATGCCTGGGACTGACTCTCAGAGCTGGTTCTGGGATGGAGGTCTGGGGAAGTTCAAGCACGTCAACAACAGCTGTCCTTCTCAGCTGCAAGGACATCTCTAGAATCCTGCTTGGGGCAGCCTGAGTTTGCCAAGTTGTTGACTGCAGGGTCTCTGGAAAGCTGTGCAGAACCCAATACCTTGTGGGTCCTCTGATGCCACTCAGACAGCATGCTGCTAGCTTCTGTCCCCACTGTTTGTACCCATGCATAGGGACACTGATGAAAGACCCACACGGCATGGCTGATGCGTGCTAAGTATCGCTGTAAATGAGTCCAGTTCTTTAATGAGGGTGTGTAAACATCTATAACACTGCTCCCACCAGCTGCCTTCTAGATAGAGGGTTTTTCAAACTATTTTCAGCCTCATTGAGTTCATTTCGAGGACCAGTGGCTTAAGATGAATGACAAGTTAGAAAAGTGCATTATGCAGTGACAGTGACACCTTCTCATTTAGCTGCCACATGTTCACCCATCCTGTGCCTCTGCAGTGAGAGGAGCCCTGGCACAGAGAGGGCATTCAGCATGCAGTGAGTGAGTGAGTGAGTGAATAAATGAATGAATGAATTGTAGCTTCATCGCTGTCCCCAGCCCTGACGCTAGGAGTAGGTCATAGTAGCAAATGTTGGCTGAAAGATGAAAGAATATCCTGGTGGACTTTAATTTCCCACCTATATCAAAATGATCACTTGAATGTTTTTTTTTCACTCTAGAACTTGATGGCTAAAGTACTGGAGGCTCTGTGTTCGCTCGGCATTGATCGTGCTCTTGTGTGTGCAGGTGGGCAAGACCTTTGGTATGGGAGGGATCTCAGTATGAATCCCAGCCCAGCCCTGTGTCCTGGGATGAGTTACTTAGCCTCTCTGGGCCTCTGTTTCCTTCTCTGTTACAGGAAACTTCTGACAGTTACCTTGAAGTTTAGTGTAGGAATTGAATGAGACAAAGAGCTTGGCAGGTGCCCGGCTGGGGGTTGGGGGAGGAGCCTGGCAGGAGGGTTGGAAGCACGGGGTTCTGCCCGCAGAGCTCCGGGCAGAACCCGTGGGGCTAGGGTCCTGATCGGTCATGTGGTGGCTATGGTAACCCTGTGCGGGTCCATCAGCTCTCTGGGCCTCGATGTCATTATCTGTGAAATGCGATGGCCACACAGTTATCAGGACCATCACCTGAGGTCAGGTGGGGAGGACGGAACTAAAATGCTGGTTTATTGTAAGAGGTAGTGAACGATCAATAAAATGGTGATCAGACAGACAGACACACACACACCATATAAATATAAAAGCGATGTATTTATACACATATTACATCTGTCTACTATGTACTTAGTCTCTCCGCCCCCACATGTGCCCACCCACACGACCATAATGTACTCTCCTAAATGCTACCTGTAACCACTTGTGATCTTTGACTAAGACTCGTTTCTTTTCACTGCTTCAAGGTGAGATTCCCGGTGCAGCTGACTCATGGGGCGATTCACCTGCCCAAGGTCACAGAGTAAGTTGACAGGAGGCAGCCCAGGGTGACTCAAAGCTGTCCCTCCCTTGCTGTCTGAGGCAGTGTGTTTGCTGAGACCGCTGTAGGAGGGGAGCAGGGAGGGGGGCGGAGCAGCCAATTAAGCCATACTGACATTTAAATATTGGAGATGGCAAGGAGACTGGGGGGGGCTTTCTCCTCTGGATACTTCAGAACAGCCACCCCCACGCATTCTAGACTAGAGCCCTCTCCACTGCAGACAGACAGCAGAGCAAATCACCACAAGGGCTTCCCAGACACCAGAGGCTCCAGCCTGGGGGGTCTGATGGGGGTGGCAGCTTCCAGATCCCCACTGCTGCTCATAGTCTCCCCACAAGCAAAGTCTTTGCTTCCTTCCTTCACTACCATACAACTTCTGAGCCAGTGGACAACTAACCAACCGTCACGGGGGAGTGTACAAATTGACTCAGAACGTCTACTAGTGCAGGACATAAATAACCCATGACCACATCAGTTCCTTCCTGGAGGACCTGCTGCGCAGATGTGCATGTCAAAGCCACCCCAAAGCAGGTGCTAGGATGTGCTAAAACATTTGTAGCAACCCATCCTAATAGCGCCAAACTGGAGCCAAACTGCAGTAGACTGAATAACTGCACCTCTTTAAAATTTTTATGGTGAAATCCTCTCAGTGCAGTATGAGGCGGTGCGGGGTTACAGGAGGTGATCCCAGTTATCCTAATGAGTGATTAGTGGACTTAGGAAAAGTACCCCAGCAGAAAACTCGCTCTCTCTCTCTGACTCTCTTGACAAGAAGGAGAATACGGTAAGAAAGTGCATATCTATAACCGGGACAGGGCCCTCCCAGGGCCAGAAATGTCCATATAGAATATATATTCATGCTGTACTATAATGAACTGAACTATTGCTAACAGCAAAAACCAGGGATGAGGCTTACGGACGTACTACTGATGCCAGCCACCCAAGGGTACTGAAGACTCCATTTATACAAAGTGCAAGTACAGTGAAAACTGACCTGTGTGCTGAAAGCTGGCATAGCAGCGACGTGCGCGTGCACGCGCGCGCGCGCGCGCGTGTGTGTGTGTGTGTGTGTGTGTGTGTGTGTTAGGGGATCAGGGCAGGCAATTCTCTCTTGTGACATGAGCACTGATTGCACAGGTAGGTTGAACTTTCCACTAGGCTGTGCTTTTAGTCTGTGTATTTCTATAGTTGTGTTATCTCTTTGTGTGTGTGTGTGTGTGTGTGTGTGTGTGTGTGCACGCGCAGGGGTTTTGCACTGAATAACATCTCTAGCCCCTTTTTAATTTTTTGAGACAAGGTCTTGCCAAGTCACTAGGTTTCCCAGCCTGGGCTTGAACTTGTGCTCTCCCTGCTTCAGCCTCACAGAGTGCTGAGATTCCAGGCGTGGGCCACCAGGCCTGGGGTGTGTGGTATCTTTAAAACAAAGAGAAAGAGCTGGGCGTGGTGGTACACATCTGTAATCCCAACATTTAGGAGTCAGAGGCACGAGGATCATTGTGAGTTCGAGACCAGCCTGGGCTACAAAGTGAACTCAAAGCCAGCCTGAACTGCATAGCAAGACCCTGTCTCAAAAAAAAAAAAAAAAAAAAAAAAAAGAGTTCACGTGTAAAAATTCAATGAGACCAACTAGAGAAATGCAAATTAAAACAACACTAAGATTCTCTCTTATACCAGAGAGAATGGCACTCATTGGGAACTCAAACAATAACCAATGCTGGCGAGGCTGTGATGAGAAATGAACCCTCCTGCACTGTCGGTGGGAATGCAAACTGCCACAGCCATTATGGAAATCAGCATGGAGATGCCTCAGAGAACTGAGATTAGCCATTCCAGATGACCCAGCTAGCCCTGTGTCTTCCGCAAAGATCTTAAATCATCATACTACAGCGATACATGCATACAGGTGTTCATAGCAACATGGTGCATAATAGCGAAGTCCTGGAAGCAGTGTGCATACCTGTCAGCAGACGATGGGACAAAGAAACCGTGGTGTCTATATGTAACGGAATACTAGTCAGCTATAAAGAATGACACATCTGAGACATTTGTAGGAAAATGGATGTACCTGGAAACTACAATGTTAAATGAAATAAACTGGACACGTGAGCTTAAGAACCATATGGTAGCTTTCATTTGAGTGAGGCAAAGTACAAGGAAAATGATAGAGGATGGATAGAAAGGGGTGGGAGGACAGAGCTCTTGCAAGAGGAAAGTGGTCCAAGGGAACGAGGGCAAGGCAGGAGGAGAAGGGAAAGCGAAAGGAGAGGAATGAAGATGCGCCACATACAGGAAACTAAGCACCTCAAGTATTGTAACCATGTCATCTCATAATATGTGTGCTATGACAAATAGCAGCAATAAGTAGGAGGAAGGGGATAGAACTGGAGGAGGGGGAGAGGGACGGAAGGGGACGGGGATTCAAAAAAAGAAAAGCTGTAAAACGTATGTGTAATCACTCCCCAAGATGATTGTAAATGGCATGAACTGCAAATCTGTACAGCCAACATTGTACTAAATGGACAAAAACTGAAAGCCTTTACTTTAAAATCAGGAACAAGACAAGGATGCCCACTGTCAC
>NW_004524655.1:3345401-3359565 GCF_000260255.1 Octodon degus
CAAAACAAAACAAAACAAACAGACAGATCTGAGGATCAGGTTGGCTGGAATAGATTACAAGATGTGAACAAAACTACAAACAAATTCAGGGACCTTTTCGTTGACAAAGAAGCCAAACACATTCACTGGAAGAAAGAGAGCTTCTTTAATAAATGGTTCTAGGAAATCTGGCTTTCCACATGCCAAAGACCAAAATTATACCTATGTCTACCACCACGCACTAAACTAAAGTCTAAAAGAATCAAATTAAAACAGAAACATTAAATCTCCTGGAGGAGAAAGTAGAAGACATAGGGTTAGGCAGAGAATTCATTAACAAAAATCAAACTGTATGAGAAATACAATTAACAACTGAGATCTTATTGAAAAGTTTTTGCATTTCAAAAAAAATCACCAACATAGGAAAAAAGAACATCCATGATTTGAAAAAAAAAAATTATCTGACTGTCCCTCAGACAAAGGACTTCTATCTAGAACATACAAAGAATTAAAAGATAAACCAGGCCCCCAAAATTCAAAGACTGAGTAAAAAATGGGCACCTGAGATGAGTGCACACTTCTCAGTTGAAGAAATACAAATGGCAAATCAATATATGAAAAAATATCCAGAGTCACTGGTCATTTGGGAAATGCAAGTGAAGATGCTGAGATTCCATCTCACCCCAGAAAGAATGGCTACCATCAAAAAAATCAACCAACAATAAACGCTGGAGGGGCTGTGGGGAAAAGGAACCCTTCTCCACTGTTGGTGGGAGACTGGCACAAACACTATGGAAATCAGTGTGGCCATTCCTAAAAAACTAGGATTAGAATGTTGCATTTTTATACAATGAAATATTACTCAGCTCTAAAGAAAGATACACTTGAGGCTTTAAGAGGTAAATGGATGCAACTAGAGACCATACTCATAAGTGAAACAAATCAGACCCGTATGTGTAAACATCATATTGTCTCCCTAGTGTAAGAACCTGAAAGAGTAAATAAAATCTGAAAGGTACAGGAGATACTGTAAGAGGGAAAGAAACTGTTCAAAAGGAAGGAACAACTGGGATGAGGGAAAGGAGAAAAGAAAGAAAGAGGGAGAAAAAGAACATATGTAAATACAAAGGATAACTTATATAATTATACTGCTGATTTCTAGTGGTCTATTGAAAGGAACAGACCACTTAACGCTTACATTGTTTTTCTCCCTTTAATTTTTTTGGAATTAAATTTTATATGCTTATATCTGACAATCTGAACAATGATTTTGAAGACAACAATGTGCAATAGAACAACCATTGTTGAATTCCACACTTGTAATCAGCACTTGGAAGGCTGAGGCAGGAGGATAGCAAGCTTGAGGCCAGTCTGGCCCACACAGTGAGTTCAGGGCCAGCCTGGACCACATAGTAAGATTCTGTTCAAGACCAAACTTGAGTGAGGAAGGGATGAACATTGATATGTGGTGTTGAAGCTTGAACGAAAAGCACTAGGCCAAGTTTCCAAGTGGATGGACACTGTCTGCAGAAAGCTCTGGAGCTTCACATTTTTTGTTTCTGCACAGGTTTGTGTCTGGTGCTAAATTGGCGACAGGCGCAAGGTGAAAGCTGAGCTCAAAGGAAGAGCAGAGAAGGCTCCCAGGAGATGGAAGCCAGGAGGGTCCATCCAAGTACGTCCCAGTGGCCACGGAGCTATGCTGGGCTCAGAATTTTCTGTGGCTGATGACGAAGCCCCAAGAGCCACTTGGAGGAGGGAGGTGAGGGACGGAAAGGAGAAGAGGATGCAGGCTCACTGAGCACATACCGAGGCCAGTGTTCCCTCTATCACTCTGCCTACCAACCCTACAGGTCTGTGACACCATCCTATGTTCTAGATGAGGACACAGAGACCCAAAGAGTTCACACAAACACAGCTCCATGTCCCCACCTTCTCTTCTTCAGGGAAGGTACTCAGTTATTGGATATGATACTCAGCCATTGTTATGGTTTGTGTCTAGGTAGCCCTCCAAAGCCTCATGCAGTCATGGGGCAGACTTCGAGAGTATGTGATTAACTCATGATCCACTGGGATTATGGGTGTGAGTGCTGCTGGGATTATGGGTGTGAGTACTACACCCAGCCTGGGGCGGATAGCCTGGATGTAACTTAAGGGAGACAGACTCGCTCTCTGCAGCCATTGTTGCTGTTACTCTCTCTCTTTTGTTCTTGATGTTTTGTTGCCTTCCACTGCCATGAACTGCTACCTTCTGCTGTGTACTGCTCTGTCTTGGAGCCAGCTGAGTATGGACTGAAACCTCCAGCAACTGTGAGCTAAATAACCTTTCCTTCCTTCATTTTGAGTGTTGGGTATTTGTTCTAGCAATGAGAGAAGAGTAACTGAGACAGCCACTAAGGAGGCAGCGCAGCTGGGTATGAAGCAGCAACACGGACTGCACTCAAATCCCAACTATGAGCCATTAACAGCTTGCCTAGTGACCTAAGCATGTGGCGTCCACCTCAGTTTTCCCATCTGTAAGATGGGGATAATACAACTATGGGAGATTTCTGTGTGCTCAGGAACCTGCATTCAGGAGCTGTGCTCAGGAACTCGGGAGCTCCATGAGGTGGGTATTCACTCCATATATTCTCACTGGCTCCAAGAGGCACACATCACAGTTGAGCACCTTGGAAAACCAAATGCGTCTTGCCATCCTATATGGGTCACAGTCTCCCTGGCCCTGTACTTCTCTCTTTTCAGTGATACACAAGTGGTACACAGTCTATGTTTGTGCTTATCTTTTATGGTGGTGAGGCTGGAGCCCATGTCCTCATGCATGTTTGGTAAGCGCTTGACCACTGAGGGAGTGCGCTGGCCCAAACGGTGCATACTCTGAGAGGACCTTAGACTCAAAGAGCTATACTATCAGCCCTACTTTCCAAGTGAGGGAGAAGGTCACAGAAATTAAGTAGAGCTGGAGTTTTAAAAAAAATTGGTAAGTAAAACTTCTCTCTGTGTGTGCATGTATGTACCACGTTCACGTTTCAATATATTGTGCATGTGGTAGGATGCCTGGGCCAAGCTGTTTAGCATACATTACCTTACTTAAATCCTTGTCATTTTTAACATGGAGTGGAAACACTTAAATTCTATTCCCTTACTAGTTTTCAAGTACAAACACATTGATACACAGACACCATGATCTCTTGGACATATTCCCAATTGAAAATATTTGTCCTTTGACCCATAGCTGTGTAATCTTCCTGTCCCCCAGCTTCCAGGAACCCCCCCCTTTGATTCTTTGTTCCCATGCATGTAACCTTTTTAGATTCTGTACATATGTGAGCTCTTGCTGTATTTGACTTCTTGTGCTTCGCTATGTTCATTTAGTATGACGTCCTCTAGGTTCATTCGTGTGACTGCAAGTGACAGGATGTCTTTCCTTTGAAGGTTACGTAGTGCTCCATGCTGTACGCAGGGCACATTTTCTTCAGTCATTCGTCCGCTGATGGAAACTTGGGTCAGTCCCATACCTTGACCATTGGAGAAGACGCTGCAGTGGACACAGGAGGGCAGATGTCTCTTCAACACAGTGATTTGGTTTCCTCTGGATGTGCACCTAGCAGTGAGATGGGAGATTTCTATGTGCTCAGGAACCTGCTTTCAGGAACTGTGCTCAGGAACTCAGGAGCTGATGTCTTAATGCAGGCAACTGCCTCTGGAATCCATGCCCTGAAGGCTCATTCTTTTGCTCCTCAACAGCTTTACCAGAGACTCTGGCAAGTACAGACCTGCCTTCAGTAGATGGTAGTGGAATGGCCCTGCGACCATCACCCGAGCCAATGAAGATGAACGAGGACTGCTGCTCTGGGGAGTGGTCAGTCTGGCAGCCAGTGGAAGTTGTTTTAGACTCAGTGACTCATATTTAGTCCCTCTCTAGCCTCTGAGGCTGTAGGCATATGCACTGTCTCAGTTACTTTTTCCTCATTGCTGGGACCAAATACCCAACACCCCAAATTAAGGAAGGAAAGGTTTATTTAGTTCACAGTTAGTGGAGGTTTCAGTCCATACTTGGCTGGCTCTAAGGCAGAGTGGCACATGACAGCGGGCAGTAGTTCATGGCAGTAGAAACAGCAAAGAGCAAAGGGACAGGCATCTGCTTCAGCAGCTAGCAAGCCTCTCCCCTCCCTTATATAGTATTCAGGCTATCTGCCCCAGGGTGGGTACAGAACTCTGCACCCATAATCCCCACCTTGGATCATGAATTAATCACAAACTCTAGAAGCCTGCCCCAGTGACTGCCTGAGGCTTTGGGGGGACACCTAGACACAACCTGTAGAAATACAAACATGCATGTACACACACCACCCCTTTGAGGAAAAAAAAAATCCTGTTTCTCCAGAAAGCAGCACCAGGAATAGGAACATCCATCTTATCCGCAGGTCACCCAGCTCTCCCATTTTGGCTTTAGGCAGCCCCCACAGAATGCCTTACAGCCTCGTAACCTCATGACACGCCCAGGCTTTGGCCAAGATAGTGCTGGGGCTGAGGGGTTTGATGAGAAGCAGCCTCATGGGGCTTGTCAGAAACAATGAGAACTATCCAGCTTTGTCTCTCAGGGCTTCTCTTGTTCAGGTTAGCTTACTCGGATGTTACAGAGGCCAGATGAGAAAGCTGGATCCCTGCGGTGGAACTTCCTTCCTCCCTCAGCTCCAAGGCATAGGAATGTTGGGGGGCAGGAGGGAGTTGGTCAGGGGCAGCTACCTCTGCAATCTGATACATGGTTCCCAGCCCAGCTCTGCACACCGAGGTCCTATGCCCAGGTGATGCAAGATGTCTCGGAGTCTGTAATCATGAATGTGGTCCATTGTACGATACTTCTAAAGATGTCTGCATTCTGATCCTTAGACCTTGTATACATTTACCATATATTATAAAGGGACATTGCAGATAGGGCTGAGTCAAAGCTCTTGAGGTGAAGAGACTATTCAGGTAGGTCTTGTACTAGTCAGCTTTCTGTTGTTAGGAAGAAACACCTGACACGTACAACTTATAGGACAAAAAAGGTTGATTTTGGCTTATGGCTCCGGAGATTTCAGTCCATGGTAAGCTGGCTCCAACATCACAATGGAAAGGCGAGAGAAGGAGCCCCATTCCACTCATGGTACCCAGGAAGTAGAGCCAGGGAGTGAGCCATAGAGAAAGGACCCAGGAGCCAGATAGAGTTTCCAAGGCCATATGTCCATGATCCATCCAGACATGCTCAGAAGTGTGCTTCATTCATCTCCTAGGCCAGGGGTGGTAAACCGACAGCACGTGTGCTCCAGCGGGCTGTTTGTTATCACTGAGAGATCTCAATGGTTCATTCCTGTCATTGCTCCAGGCATCTCTCAAGCCATTCCAGTTGACATTGAAGATTAAGGTACAGTTGTGCAAGCCTCTTATCCCAGCTCCTGGGAGGCTGAGGCAAGAGGATTTCAAATTTGAGCCTAGCCCAGGCAATTTCATGACTTAGTAAGATCCTATCTCAAAATAAAGAAGAAAACTGTTGGGGATCCAGCTCAGTGGTAAAGCTCTGGGTTCAATCTCCAGTACTGAAGAAAAAACAAAGACAACAACAACAACAAAAAAAATTGCTGGTCTCAGACTCCACAGGTGAGGCTGAAGAGAAGCAGAGGGAGGCCAGAGTACAGAAGAGACCAGAGAGATGCAGCCACCTAGCAGCACTGGCTATGAAGACAGAGAAAGAGGCCCTGAGCCAAGGAATGCAGGTGACCTCTAGAAGCCAGAAAAACAAGCAACAAATTTTGCCTCAGGAGAGATGTGTCCGCACTCACACATTTTTTCCTGGCAACCCAGAAAGACTCATTTTATACATCTAGCCATATGAGCAATTTTTATTGTTTCACACCACAAGTGTATGGTCATTGTTAGGGCAGCTATACGCCACCCATACAGGATGGTCTTGCAGCAGGTGCGATGCCGAAATGGCCGTCACACAGGTGCAGCTGTCGGCGCAGCCTCCAGCAGGCTGCACACTCTCTGAGCAGTGGTTCACATTATCACTAACAGAATGGTCACCAGTCTTATTGTTAATAATAGTCCTGTCCATCCTGGACAATCACAACTTCCTACTCACCGCATCTCTGGCTTCTCCGGTTCACCTAGTCTCCATCCGATACTCCCAAGTAATTGCTGCAAAATGCGAAACTGACCAAGTGTCCCTGCTGTCTGCATGGCTCCCCACCACTCTGGGGACCTCACTCCTCCGGTGCCCAGAGCTCCCGTGCAGCTTGGGCCTCCCTCTTCTTATTTCACTCTCCCCTGAATTCAGTAAGATCCAGCCACCTCAGTCCACCCAGGGACTTTGCCTTGCTGCTCCATCCCCTGCAATGCTCGCCCCCACTGCCTCAATCTCCTCCCACCCCCTGGCTTCGCTGACTCGGCCACTTTCCCACAGTCCCTGGAAAACTGTGATGGTAACTGCAGTTCCTAGGAGGCTGTAATCGTACCTGTGCTGGCTGAAGTCTTGGATCACCAACTGTCTCCCCTCTAGACTACCAAGGATGTGAGGGTAGGAGCTAGGCCAATCTGTTCGTTGCTAAATCCCCAACACAAACTGGTGCTGAATAAAGCAATGAATGGGCACAGGGCTAAAGTGCTTCCCATGGCCAGGCCTAGCATCGTGATTTGAATGTGTCCCCCAAATTTCATGTGTTGGAAACCTAATCCACAAATACATGTACTAGTGGTGTTTGAAGGTGTGCTTTCTAGGGGGTGCTTATTATTAGATGAAGTCATAAGGGTGGGGCCCTTGTGATAGCATTAGTGGATTTATACAAAGAGGAAGAAAAATCTGAGCTAGCATGCTTGCTTGGTCCCTCCATGGGATGGCCCCACATTAAGATGCAGCATGAGGCTTTCACCAAATGCTGGCTCCATGTTCTTAGATTTCCCAGCATCCAGAACCATGAGCCAAATAAATTTCAATGAACCTCATTATTTATAAATTTGCTGCTCTCAGATATTTTGTTATAGCAATAGAAAACAGATGGAGATACCACCTCTTCCAATACTCCAAAGAATAAGCTCCCTACCATGCCATCACATCCAATGAAATGAAATCACCTTTTTGTGGGTCTGCCACTTGGCTTTTTATTTTTATGCCCTAATGAGAAGTAACAAAGCATTCCCTGGGGAGGATGTTGAGTTTGTAGACCTGTTGGGTTTTAAGTCTAAATGTCCTCATCTGTGGTCTCCTCTGACACAGGCTCACCACTCCATGATGCACCCTTGTTATTCTGCTTCCTGAGATTACATTTGCCTAGACTCATGTGCTTAGACACCAGGCCTATGGTTGACAGACTAGCAGGTATCAAAATCCCTGGCAGAACCCGTGAAAACAAAGATGACTGGTGCTACCTTTAGAGCTTCCGATCCAGGGTATTTGGGGAAGTCCTGACCATTTGCATTTCTAACAAGTTTCCAAGTAATTCTGATGCTGGGAGTCCAGGGATTTGACTTTGAAGACCACAGTGAATGCCCATGCTACTCAATTTACTGGGGCCTGGAGATAATCAGCCAAGTTCCAAATTCATTTCAGCCAATGCCAATGTGGATCTGGTGGTGCCTCGATATGGGACAGGCAGTGTGCAGGGCAGGCCCCGGCCTTAGCTCCACAGAGCTGGCTGCACTGCAGGAGGAAGGCCACAGACCAGCAAGTGAGAGTCCAGGAGGGGCAGGCGCTGTCTGGAGGACAGACAGACTTGGTGCACTGACAGCAGATGGGGCTGGGGCTTCTTCAGTGCAGGTGGTCAGGAAGGGCCAGCCCGGAGAGGTCACTTTTATGCTAAGAGCTGAATGAAGAAAGAAGACAGTTTTGTAAAAATCTGAGGAGACAGGTAGGGTTCCAGTTGAAGGTTCAGCCATGCAGAGGCCCCGAGGTAGGACAGCGTCGTGTGCTTGAGTAGGAGAGGCCACAGGCATGTCTGGGCTCCAGAGAGCAGTGCTAGTGATCATCTTCAAATATTCACCCTCCAACTAAAAGACTCAGCTAGGTGGAAATAATCCCAGGCTCTGATTGATTTGTGTTCCCAAGCCAGCTGGTCTCCACATTCGTTGTTATTTTAAAAACAGTCCAGTTGTCAGGCAGGATTTACAAGCCCTCTGCTGCTCGTTCCATTCTGAGCCTTCTCCTCACTTCTCAAAAACCCAAATCCCACTTAATTGTCCCATGCTCTGTCCCCCTCCCTTGAGCAAATCAATCATATTCTGAGCGACAAGTCGGTGCACTCCATCAAACCCAGCCCCAGGCAATCTCTAGCTTCCAAGTTGTTCATGAATCTAACACCGAAGATATTAAGTCGGGGGACTCTGGGGCTTTATAATAAAAAATTCCAGGTTAGCGTCTTATAAAAATGAGAAATGCCAGAAAGTGAGTGAGAAATGCCAGCTGTTCACCACCTGCTTAATCCAACGTGCGCCCAGGAAATGAAGAGTTATAGAGTTCCATTACGTAAAAGATTGGTTGGGGAAGGCTCTGTCCCAGCAAGACAAGAAAGATGACTGTGGCCCGTCAGGCATCCAAACAGGCAAAGCTGACATTTAGCTGTTTATGGAGGGTGGGGCTTGGCTCTGATGGTGCACACTGCCCTGCTTCCCTCCAGCCTGGGACACCACTGCAAAGCTCAGGGGAGCGGGGCAGGAAGGGAAAGTGCTGATGTTCTTGATCCGCTGTGTTCTTCCCAGGCTGGGCCTGATTTTGCTAAGTCAAAAGCTCAGAAGTTGGCTGCGCCAGGCTCTTTAAGGACTGATACAGTTGGATCTGGCCATTAGGCACTGTCCTTGCCACCACTGACTGTGCTGGACACCTGAATTTCCAACTCAGTGGTCTCAGCTGTGTGGAGAAGGTGGTTTCCAAAGCCACACAGCCATGGGGAGAAGTGAGCCTGTGGCTTATTGCAGGAAGAATGGCGGGGCAGTCCCAGCCCTGCGCTCCTCTGCCCCACAGTAAGTCAGCCATCCCTGTGGACACTGCCCAAAGATACCTTGGGACACGCTTCCCCGATACTGCAGCTTACCATCTCAACATCTCTAAGGATCAGGCCGCGCGTGTCACTCAGTGTTTCTCCCATTTCATTTTAGGCTCTCCAGCTTGTGCTTACGCAAGTTGGCCAGATCAGCCAACATGAATCTACTACTTGCTAGTATTTTCTTTAAATACACTGCATTTGAAAATACAACGGATTTACTACAGTTCAGGCACGTTCCCAAAGTCCGTGTGTTGGAAACTCAAATCTCCAACATTGTAAGTGGATGATGTTTAGAGGTGGGCCCTGTGGGAGTAATTAGGATGGGACAAGGTCATGAGTGGGGCCCCTGCAATGGCACTGGTGGCTTTATAAGAAGAAGTAAAGAGAACCAGACTCACATACGTGCCCTGTCTCTCTCTGGGGACCTCTGCAATGTTACAGTGCAGCACGAGGCCCTTTTCAGATGTGAGGGCCACATTTGTGGTCTTCCCAGCCTCCAGAACCATGAGCTAGATGTCTATTCTTTATAAATTACCCAGCCTGAGGTATTTAGTTACAGCAATGGGAAGTGGACTAGAACAACATTTATAAAAGAATTTCCTGTCATTATCTTTTGTCATGACCAGGTTGAAAGCTAGAATCCTCGGCCTCAAATACATGCAAAGATAAATATGGTAAAAAGAACCACGTTATGAAATAAAGTTTGTCAGTGTGGTGTGCCAAAGTCTGTAAAGTTGAGGATTCTTCTTTATGTAAAACAAATGCTACAGCAAGTAAGGGTTAGGAAGTTATTAAATGCCAACTTGCACAGAGCCTTTCTTCTTAATGTCATGATGGTGTGCACAGGTGACAGGACAGAAGGGCTGGTTCTTTGCTCAGATGCGCTGGTATTCTTGTGGCAGAGACAAGCAATAAGCAAACAAAATAACTGCAAATTTTAATTAGAGCAACAGAGAAATAAATGCAAGGTGCCTTCATTAACAGGGTAGTCAGGGTTGGCATTTTGGGAGGGCCAGTGGGGCTCCCTTACCGGCAGATTAAGTCATTCCAGGGCACAGACTCTGAGCTAACTTGTGACCACTTCTAACCCAGTCCTTTCAAATTCCTTCAAGAAAGGGCAGTATCATCCTGTTGAGGGCGACAGTCATCTTCTCTGCGCTTCCAGGGGGCCAGGGAGAGCAGCTCAAGGTTTTCAGACATCATTTCATTTTGAATGCTTCTCTTAACTCTTTGTGGTGGCCATGGTGATGCCCACAGTACAGACGAGGAAACTGAGGCAGTCAGCCAGCTTAATGAGGAGCACACACCTGAGAATCAGAACTCTGAGATAAAATTCAGCCATAATACAGGCGGTGTGAAGTTGGGCAAGGTACCCAAAGTCTCTAAAAGTCACAGTGCCTGGCAAATAGTGGTGTGGGGTGGTGTTGGTGGGTGTCCAAAGCACATTCGCACTCGATGCAGTTTGCCCTTGGTACAGGAACTTTGTAGCTGTCATTCAAGGACAGGAAATATTTTTCTACCCTTTTTTCTTGAGCCAGTATGTGTGTGGTCTGTGTATCCATTTTAATATCCATTTCTCAGCTTGGCTTGGAAATTAAATGAGATAAGGTGATGGTTTTCACTGACGGATATTTCTTTTTTATGGTATAGAACTGAAACCTTCTTATGCCATCCTCCCTCCGGGAGTGGGCACTAATTTTGAATGAAGAAATTCATGCACAGAAAGGTAAATAGTCTACCCAGGATCTCACAGGAATGAGAAAACAAGTTTAGGGTTTGGGGACAGACCCTGAATCTTGGGGATTAGCTACTGAGTTGAGCCCCAACACAGACAGTCTGACCTGGGAAACCTTTGTCTGTCCACTGAGCTCAGCTGAGACCATTCCTTGACTCCAACCTCAGACTTTTCCTTTTGAAATCCAAGCTCAGCTATGTTATTCCTCACTGTCCCTTTGCTGCCTCTGTTTGAGAATTCCCAGCTGCCCGCCAGAAACTGCTCCTGGAATGGGCCATGGGGTGCATGGAGGAGGGAACAGCTCCAACCACCTTTCCTGGGCCCAGGTATCCCATGTCCACCCCAACTGGACAAGGCTGTGTTTAGGTTCAAAGCAGGCCTTTCCGTGCTACCTCACCATATAAAACAGACAATGCCCCCAAACCAGGACAAATTAATAAAGATGCTTTCCGCCTCTTTCATGCACAACCTACCACAAGGGAAATTCAAACCAAACAGCCCACTAGCCCGGATGCCCTCCAGGGCCGGATAGCGAGACATCGTGAGTTCTTGTAATTGGCATACCAGAACCACCTTTATTTTTCAGCTGAACAGTAGACTGAATTACTGTCTTAAAACTGTATATCTACCTCACCTCATTTATATGCATTAAAAATCCGTGGAGAAGAGATCCCAGGGTATTAGCCACACTGTCTCCGAGCACTGGGATTTGGAGCCTTACACTTTTTTCTTCTTCTTATCTTTCCTTTCTAATTTTTCTCCCATAAACATGTGCTGCTCTTGTAAATTGAGAGAAAAGGGAGAAAGAAGGTGGAGGGGAGAGAAGTTTATGGGAGTCTGAGTCAGATTGAAGGCACAGCAGACACACACGCTTACTCTACAGGCAAGTTTGGAAAATACTGCACTGGTGAGAAAGAGAAATGCAAGTGTGGAGAAAGTACAGTCTGAACCGAGTTCTGACTCTGAGGCGTTCAGCCGTGTTTAGCTCCCATGCACCCAGGGCAGGAAGCATTTCTGTGCCTTCCTCTGTCTCCTGAATGTTCCAGACATGCATGGAATGCCCCGTGCTTCTTGGAACGTCCAACATCATCCCCTCCCTGTGGCGCAATCCGAGAGGAAGACGGTTTACTATTTAATTTTTAACAATGATGGTGGAGCTAGTTAGAGGAAAGGGAGCTGGTAGGTGAGTGGTATGCCTCACCCTCAGAAACGGCTCTGTAGGAAGGCAATGTCAGAAGTTGTTGACTTGAGCCTTTTACAGCTCAGCATATTAATATGGCTTTACTTTATATACTTCGTTTTTATACTTTTCTGCTGGATGGTTAAGACCAAGATAAAGCAAGACCTACATAACAAGAAATGTAACTTATGTATCTGACAAGGTCAGTCAAATCCCCTCAGGATTTACCCTGAAACCCTGTACAGCAGTTTGTAGATCCTTTGTCAGTGTCAGCCCTGTGGATGAGTCACAGCCATTGCTTGACCAACTACTGTTATGGACTACTGGACTACATTGGTATATTTTGCTGAATTCATGCACCTACAATATTTAAATGACAATGGAATACCCTTCTCTGACAAAACTACACAAAAAAAGGGGATACAAATAAAGGACGATTTAGTATCTGTATATTCAAAATAGTTAGGATACATATACAGTTACTTTCTCTTAATTCAGTGAATAGAAAGGTTTGTTCTAATAGTGTTTGTGGACAGGATATCATGTCTGCATCGTGTACTATGAATAACCACTAAGAAGACAACAATAGGTAATGTATTAATTATTGAAACTGTCCTAATCGGTTTTAAAACTGTCTCATTGTTATTTGTTTCTCAATAAGATTATTTAAAGAAGAAAGAAAGAAATGGCTCTATGTGGGCATGGGCTCTGCAGCCCAAGAGGGCAAAGGAGGGAAGGCCGAGGATGCGGCGGGGGAAGGCAAAGGAACATTCCTCCTGCTACTGGGGCTCAGCTGACCCTAGAAAGGAGCTGGGGAGGAAGAGGAGAAAAAGCAGGAGAGGGAGACTAGTCCTGCCTCCCTGAGGGGACCTGAGAATGTACCTGAACATGGAGTTTACCCTGCTGTTGTGTAAGAGGACACATATGATAGACAGGACATGCACAGATATGTACAGAATTCAGACTGAGACTACAGTGAGAGGCCACAGGGCCCACTGACTTCACCAGAATGGAGGTGGGGCATGGACTTTCCCAAGGCTATGTTGTGCAGGGTGCATCTTGGGTTGAACCCAGGGCTATTTGAAGCTAACCCTTAATTCTACAGCCACAGAGCTTTGCTGCCTCCTGAGAATAATGAATAGCATTCAGGAAACTTCCCATAGGCTCTTTGCTAAGGTATTTTTCAAGAATGAGCTTAGTTATGCTTACACCTAAGTTCATCCCCCCTAAGGGAGGTATGCTCCTATTTCACAGGTGGAGAAACTGAGATGTGGAGAGGTGAGGTCAATGGCCAAAGTCATGCAGCCAAGGTACTCGAGGCAGAGCTGGGCATCTGAGCCTCGGCCCATTTGTCACCATGGTCTTGCTCCTGACCACTCAGCTACTTGACCTCTTTGGAAGTAGAAGAAGTGTAGAGGGCAGAGGGAGCAGGGACCACTTCCAAAGCTCCTGGAATGAGCCTTGGACACATTTCACCCTCATAAGAGCTTGGAAGAACTTTCACTCTCCCACTTTTTGAATGAAGTTAAGACTCAGGAGGAAAGGATCCTCCCCTGCCAGGACTTGGGGTAAGAGCTGGACCTAGCTTACCCAGTCCCATGCCCACGTGCCCACTGCCCATGCTGCTGCAGCTCAGGTTTTGCAGGGAGTTTTGCAGGGTGCACATACACAGGCTGGCAAGAGCCAGGTTTACACACTGGGGCTTGCAAACTGTACCTCACTGGCCAAGGTCTGCTTTTACTTGTATAGTGTATGGAATAAGAATGCTCCTTCCCTTTTAACAGTTGGAAAAACATTCAAAAGAAGAATGATGTTTTATGATATGGGAAAATTATATGAAATCAAATTTCAGTGTCCATAATGAAGTTTCATTAGAACATAGTCACACCCTTGGTTTGCAAATTGTCTACAGCTGCTTTCATGCTACAACAGTGGAGCTGAGTGGTTGTGGCAGAGACTACATGACAAGCTTAATATATTTGCCCTCAGGCCCTTCACAGAAAAGGCTTTGGGTCTCTTTCCTCAGAAGTCACAGCAGGGTGAAAAGACTGGGTAATCAGAATTAGGACTTGGACTACTTTGAGTCATTCTCTGCAAAGGGGACTAGATACGGTCAAGGCCAAGTGGATTTTCCATTTGTGCACTTGCCCATCCACTCATCCACCCACCCACCCACTCACCCATCCACTCATCCATCTACCCATCCACCTACCCATCTGCCCATGCACCCACCCATCCATCCCCCCACCCATCCACCCA
>NW_004524655.1:3359989-3362274 GCF_000260255.1 Octodon degus
GACCCACCCACCCACCCATGCTCCAAGCTAATGCTCCCAGAGCCTCTACCCTGCCAGGTGCTCTACCAGCTGTGGGCTCATCAAGAATGGTGGGTGGTCACACAATACAAATGAAAATTCCAGCAGGGGTGAAAGATGCAGGAACAAGGCTCTGCTTGGTCTGGAATCAGGCTGAGGAGGAAACTGGGCTGAAGAGGGGACCAGAGCCTGGTCAGTGCAAGTACAGCCAGATACAAGAACTTGCTTGCAAGCCTGAGTTTCACAGTGATGGGAACAGTCTGAGCTGCCCAGTGTTGCCCCAGCCAGACAAAGACATGGCAAACATGGGAGCTCATTTCATGCAATTTGTGTGCTTTTAAGTCTTCCTTCCCCATCTCTGCTCAAAATCCAACAGCATCCCCTAATAGAGCCTTTAGAGGCAGTTGTGGAGCACAAAATTAGCTGGACAAGTGCTTATCCAAGCAAGGCAAATCCCTTATTGCTTTAGAACTCCTTCCTTACAGATCACTGGCTCAAACAGGGCCGCTGTGGGGAGGTGATCTGACCCACTGCCACCACACAAAGTGTCACTAGAGCTGCATTAAAAAGCCACAGGAGTGACCCACACTCATGCACATAGGGGTGTGTGTGTGTGTGTGTGTGTGTGTGTGTGTATACATTCTAGTTTCTATGGGTATAGGCTGTGTCTTCTCTGTGTACACAAATTTATGCATGCAGCACATATGCATATATATGATGGAATGTTTGTGTGTGGATGAATGCAGATACACGTGGATGCATATTTATTGTCATGGCTTGGATAAGTGTCCTCTAAAGGAGCATATGAAAAGGCTTGTTCACTAGGGTAGTAATACAGGAAGGTGTGGTGAACTTTTAAGAGGCAGTGCCCAGTGGAAGGTTGGGGTATTGGGGCACGCCCTTGAGAGAGACTGAAGGACTTCGGTCTCTCTTGCTTTCTCTGTCCTTGCTTGTTTAAGCTGTGACCATGCCTTGCTCTCATCATGATATGTGATCCTCACCAGAAGCCCAACCCAATGGGCTGCCTGATCATGAGCCCAAATAAGCTTTTCTCTTCTTACCAGCAGCCTGCGCCAGGCATTTTGTTACAGTGATGGAAAGCCGGCTGATACAGGAACACAGGTGCATCTCTGTGTCTATGGGGCAGAGACTTCTGTGTTTACATGCCCTGTGTCTGTGCAGGTTATGTTTTTTTGGTAACTGGAGGTAGGGAAGGATAGAGGTATTACCACGCAGAACTGATCCCTCATCCCTCACTGAGCACCCTGGGCCTACACTTTTCCTGAACTTTGAAGTGCTCCAATAAGAAATTCAATACTAAAATTGGAAGTTCAGATTGCTGGGGGCTGGGGAACTCGGATGGGATGAGAACACAAAATGACTGTTAATGGGTTGAAGGGCTTCGGGGGCCACAGAATGCTCTAAAGTTAGAATTCGGTAATCGTTGCCTATTTTTGTACATATACTAAAAACCACTAACCTTTAAGCACACATAAATAAGTAAATTTTAGAGTATATAAATTATTTATCAATGAATTTTTTAAAACAGAAAAATGTATTGGAGGTTCATAAAAGTCCCAAAACAACTTCCTCCTCATGTATTTGCTAAAGACCCTGTTGCTGGGAAACAGAAAATAAAAGATTGATCTCACAGTTTTGCCAGTCAGGGAAGGAATTTCTCTTTATCCCCAGTTTCTAAAATTTATGCTTCTACATGCCCTTACAGCAAAGAATATTTGAGTTCTCTCTCTTGAAGCTTTTTAGATGGAGATGGAAGATCTAAGGTTTAAAGAGGCCTGGGTGGGTGAGATGACTGGTTGGACATTGGGAATGAAATGAACCATTTCTTTGTTCCAAGAGGAACAGAGAAAAATTGAGAGGGATGGGAGAAAGCCTTCTTGTAAAGAGAAGAGGAATGAGAGTGCAGAAGAGAGAGATTTATTAGGGGAGGTATAGCATCTAGTAGTCAGGAGCTTGGAACTCAGAGTCAGAAGAAACCAGGTTCCATACTCAGTCTTGATTCTCTTCAGCCATATACCTTTGGAGAAGCTGCTCAAAATAAATGAAAGTGGACCCACCTGAATCTTACTTTAGGTTGGGGAGGAATGGGTTAGAAAACTCTTGCCTGAGGCTGGTGAGATAGCTCAGTGGTCTAAAGTGCCTTCTTAGGCAAGCTTAGGCAGGTGCAAGAGACCATGGTCCAATCTCTGGCACTACATGCTGCACCAGTCCTGTCCTCATGGCAGGCTGAGCTGGCCAAAAAAAGG
>NW_004524655.1:3362704-3416688 GCF_000260255.1 Octodon degus
GAGGAGGAGGAGGACGAGAAAACTCTTGCCTGGAAGAGACAGTACCAGTGTTCACCAAATCCTGCTCCATACTGTTGTACCAGGCACATAATGAGATACATTTCCTAGTCCTTCTGTAGGAATGCAGTGCTACGGGACAGGCTCTGGCCAATGAACACTGGGTCTTGCCACTTCCTTGCTGGGGTACTTATAAACCAGTCACTTACTTTCCAGTCACTCTTTTTTTGTCTGCCTGTGACTAAGATGGCTCCAGGATGCTATATAGAGTCACAAGATTGGAACAGTCTGATCCCCAAGTCACCACATAGAGGGGACCAATGCTGGAGGACTGTCTAGCCTACAGCAGAGTTCATGGGAATGAGAAATCAGCTTTTTTGAGTAAGCCTCAGAGGCTTTGGGCTTGCTTGTCACTGCAGCATAAGCCTGTCCTATCCTGACTCAAAGGATATGCAAAGAGGTCAGAGAACTGAAAGTGCTCAAGAAATATTGGCTATGACTGAGTATAGGCCCCAAAACACAAAGAAGAAAACATACAGATGCTTGAGAAGAAAAAAGAAAAGGGCAGTGGCAATATCCACAAGAGTAAGAGATGGTAGTTAGAGTCAAAGTTCTACAACAAATATTACTAGAGAAACCAAATTCTCTACAATGAGAATTGTATTTTCCTAGGTGTGGAATAGATGTGGTTCTTTTCAAAGGGTCATGGACATCTCCCTTTGTGCATAACTGAGGTGCACAGTAGTTTTGTTGTTTTTTTTTTCAGAACCGGGGATTGAACTCAGGTCCTTGAGTTTTCCAGGCAAGTGCTTATTCTACTGAGCCATCTCCCCGGCCCCTGCACAGTAGTTTTGGAGAACCACAGGCAAATGGGAATCTACGCTTGGTAAGATTCACTTTCATGTTTTTGTTAATGGCTTTCTCCTGCTTCTCACAGATAGAAAGCAACTCACCCCAGGGAAGCGACCTTACCTCTCCATAATTTAAAAACAGAAAATAAATGCCGAGAAAGATTAAAAACAGGTTCTGGGCCCCAAAAGGTTGTCATGTGACAATATTGTATCTTCATGAGAAAAGATGAAAACTCCATGTAATCCTATTACAAATATTTCCATTAGTCGCCAAGCCTCACCTTGGAAATCTGTTTCAATCGAAAGTCCTGTCATTCCCCAAAATCCAATTTAGAAGGTGCAGGAACAAAATGTAAGTTTGTGCCAATTTCTTGGAGATGAATAAAAAAAAAAATCACCACTCAAGTTCATCTGGGGTTCCTCCTTCCCTTAAGCTCTTAACTTCAGGGCACTGGAAGAATTCTCTCTCTGTGTTTGCCTGGGTAATCTTGCCCTCCCAGACCTTGAATTCCATAGCTATTCTAGCTTTTATCTACAGTAGCTTTGAGGGTGAAGACAGAGGGATGTGATGTGAATGCCCAGCCACCTCAAAGCAGAAGGTTTAGGTGCTTTCAGGTCCCTTGTGAAGGTTGTCAGCACCGCATGCCCAGGCCTACAGCAGGATGTGCATGGGAGTTAGGACCAGCCAGGGCATTTGCTCTGTAAGCATGCCACGTTGGCCCCTCCACTGTTCCCTCCACAAGTATGGACCCTGGCATGTTATTTCAGGCAAACGTCAGGTGCCTGGGTGAAGGTAGTACAGAGTGAGAGGCATGATATGATAAGGTGAAGAAAAGGAGATCTATAGGATTTAACCAGTATGTGGCAGCTGTCACCTCTCCTGTAAGGCCAGAACCCAGAGAGTCTGTTCTCTTATCCCTGAGTTTTCCATCAGATCCCCCAGCCTCCTGCTCAAGTTGAGTTTTGCTTCTCCTACTTGTTCCCAAGGAATCCTGGGCAAGAAACAAAATTTTTTGAAGCTGACTATAAAAGGGAGACAAATGTTCATACATACTTAGCTCTTAGGAGATCTGAGCATTAAGTGACATAAAGTATGCGTAACATGCTCAGCACACTGCCTGGCATACAGTAAGGCTTAGCACTATCCAGTCGTATTGTCTATGCCAAGATATGTATTGTCTATTGTCAAGACACTTCCTTCTTTGGTCCTGTACTGTATACCTCCCAGTTGGCACCACTGTTCTAGTGCAAATGAGCTATAGTCACCCCTCTGATATCCAGGACCCAGCTGCAGATAGTGAATTTGGTAGATGCTCAGGGTCCTTACATAAAATGCGCAGTAGTTGCATCTAATCAATAAATATCTCATAAACCTTCGACTATCTCTAGATGACTTCCAACATGCCATGCACTGGAAGTGATAGATAAATAACTGTCCTACTGTATTGGTTAGGAACAACAAGAAGAAAGGTTTGTACACAAGTCTGTCTACATCCAGTACAAACACAAGCTTAGTGGTAGCTCTTCCTAGTACTTGAACGAGACACAAGATGACCAATGTTCCAACAGGAGGGCTGGAGAGAGAACAAGGACTGGTGAGATGGCAGGAGGCTATTTCAGGGTGTGCACATGGCCCTACATTCCTGTGAGTTCAGGGTAGTATGCTTGGAGCACAGCAGTGGCGAGTGTTTCTCTCTGGAACATTTTGCTGCATTTCTCTGAACTATTTTTGATCTACAGTTAGTTGAATCTGCAAATGTGGAATTTTGATAAACACTATTTTGTTCCTTCTACCAAGAATATTCTTCCTGAACTCTCCATTCCTTCAAAAATTTCTTATTCTGCAAGAAACACTCATCTCACTTGTGAGGAGCCCCTTCCTCTGAGTTCTTTCCCACCTTGTGCACCACTCTATTTGAAAACTCCCTACCTGACGTACAGTGGCTTGATTTCTTGGCCTATCTGCAGTCTAGATTGTTTTGGTCTGTCTTAGCTGCAAAGCTGTGTGGCTACTGAGAATAGGCACACCTTCGTTTTTCCTTTAGAACTGGGGATTGAACCCAGAGCCTTTGCATGAACTATGTTCCTACTTATTTATTTATTTAGAGGCAGGATCTTGCAAAAATCCCTAAGTTGTTCAAATTGGCCTTGAACTTGTGATCCCTTCTCAGGTAGCTATGATTTGGACATACAGCACCATATCCAGCTATAGGCAAACTGTACAAAGCACTGTCGTTCCAGAACCTACTATATCCTAGCTATGTTGAATGAATAGCTGAATAAACCAATGAATGGATAAATATTTTATTAACAAAGTTATATCTAAAACTTTTGATTTGGGACACAGGCTTCAGTGATCAGAAGGAGGAAGGGATCTTCAAATTTAATATACATGCCACCAATATTGGCCTGATGAAACATCGTCTCTATCAAAATTAGGAGCTAAATGTCAAGGCTTTCAGATGTAATTTCATAAATTATTTCAACCAGGCAGCCCAGTAGAATTAAACTATGGATTTTATTGGTTCTCCATGTTATATGTTAACATTCTTTTTTGGCAGCCTGAAAATGACATTTCTCTCCTTAGCAAATATCACTTCTTTTCTCACTTAGCAAGCCACACACTGTCATTTCCAGGTTGGGAGCTCCATGCTGGTGCCTGCGTGTGAGGGTCTTCTTGCTTCAGAGATTCAAAAATACTGTCCTTTAGGTCTCAAGAGACCTAAATGGTCACCAAGCTGACCATTGCCTCCTGGCATGGCTGCAAAGATCACACACACAGGATGGGAGCAGGGAGCCCATTCTGGAGAAGCTGAACTTAGTCTTTCTCTTGCAAAGATGAAAGCAAGAGAGAAGCCCAGAGGAGAGCTTGTGAGCTTCAGAGTGAAACAGAGTCATGTTATTTTATCTTTTGAGCCTCAGTTTCCTCATCTGCAATAGAATAATAGAATATGATCCCCACGATGAGTCATGGAAATGCCCAGGTCTGAATCCAGGGCTATCACAGTTGAATGTTTTAGAGTCTTGGTGTTTCACCCTTAATATTGGTTTAATGAACCCATTCAGGCACTAAGTGAGGTTGTCCTGGCTAGAACTCAAGTATCTTGAGAAGACAGAAGTAAGAAGGTGGTCTCCTAGGTACATGCCTGACCAGTTGGGGTGGAACTACCAAGGTTATCACCACCCTCTTTCTGTGTCCAGAGGCTTCGGAGCCTGGGTGCTGGGCTCAAACCCCAGGCTTACTGGTTCCTCCCTGGAAGCCTCGGAAGGTCACTTACCTTCGATCATTAGCATTAATACAATAGCTATGGAGGGCTGCTGTAAAGATGACCTGATATCCTTCAAGGAAAGGTTTAGTGGGGATCCTGGTATCTATTATTGTTCCCACTCTTCCTATCACCACAACTTCTGTTGCTTTTTGGAAAGGACTGCCCCTGAATTTCATTCCAGGAAACCCTCAAGACCTCTGGCACCAGGGATTCCATTGGCCAACCCCTCACAATGAGAAACAACCATGATGTGAACTAGCAACTGTCGTGCTCAAATCGTGTGTCAGGCATCCAAGAGCTGTACTTTACTTATGATCCTATCACACAGACTCTTCTCAGGAGCCCTGGTAACCGGGAAACGCTCTACCCTATTTGGAATAGAGCAGCCAGAAGTGACAGAGACAGGGCTCTGTCCAACCTGGACCTCTTGAATTCTGCAGTGCTTGGCACAGCCCTGTCTCTGTCACTTCTGGCTGCTGTGTTCCAAATAGGGTAGAGCATTTCCCAGTTACCAGGGCTCCTGAGAAGAGTCTGTGTGATAACATCATAAGTAAAGTACATTTCTTGGATGCCTGACACACGATTTGAGCACGACAGTTGACAGAATTCAGAGTGGTTAGGATAGATAGATAGTTACATTCTCTTAATGAATAGAGGGATTTGTTGTAATAGTGTTTGTAAATAGGATATCATGTCCGCATCTTGTACAGCAATTAACCACTAGGAAGAGAGTATGCAACGTGTTAATTATTGAAACTGTCCTACCAATTTGATTAGAAACTGTCTCATTGCTGTCTCTCAATAAAGTTATGGAAAAAAATAAAAATAAAAAAACCTTAACCCCTCCCCCCCAAAAAAAAAGAATTCAAGAATCCCTGTCACTATGCAAGTCTGACGCTGCATAGGAGGAAAGAGAAATTGGACCCAGTGCAGCTCATCCTGGGAATTATTTATTGTTTCCCATGACAGAAATACAAGGAGAGAAAGGAGGGAGAGGAAGAAAAGAGGAAGAAAAGGAAGAGAAAGAAGAGGAAGGGGAAGAGAAAGGGAAGATGAAGAAAAGAAAAAAATACACCCAGTCCCCATCCAGATCGAGGAAACTCTGGCATGTGAGGAAGAGCTGAGATACAGAATTCAAATGCTTCTAGGTGATTCTACTGTTCAGCCAAGACTGAGAACGTTTAGAAAAGCTAAAGCCATTCATGTTGACTCAGTAAAGGAAAAAACTCTGTCATCTGCATTGGCACACACAGGACAAACAATCTGCCCCCTCACTTCTGCTTTGCATTTTTGTTTACAAAACACATCCATGGTTTAATCTGCCACTTGCACCAATTCTGAGTGACAGGGGTCAGCAAGCCCACTCTCCAGGGGAGGAGGAAGTTGAGGATCAGGGACCCAAAGGGCCTATCCAAGACTATCCAGCACCAGGAAGAGACACCAGGTCTTCCAACCCTGAGTCCCAGAGGTGCTCTGTGAAGGAGAAGACTAGAGGTCTCCAAGTTGTCTAAGGCAGATGATGTCATCCACTGCCCATAAGGGACAAAGTTCAACAGACCTGGCTTTTCCTTTTGCCCCATAGGACACTCTCATTAGAGCTAACTCAAGGCTTTTACTATGATGCTTAAACAGAAGAGAGATCAAAATGTCCAATTTGGACCAGAGGGGAGTAAGAGTGAGGCCAAGATACTTCCCTGGGGAGGGACAAGGCTGAGACCAAGTACAAGTTCCAGGACCCAAAGGCAGAGGCAGGAAGGCCAGCTGCCCCTCTGCTGCCTGCAGACAGCAAGTGTGCTAAGGTTTTTCCTTCAGTTGGTTTCCTTGAGTGGGTGAAACCTACCCCCCCCCCCCCCCCGTGATCTTGTTTGAACTACTGATTTGCTTAGCAAACACATTCTCTATAAATAATGAATAAGTAAACTCCAGGCTGCTGGTGATAAATTATTATGAGTTGAGAGTTAATGGGGTGTAAATTAGGCAGCAAGTAGCTCTGGTTTTGGTCGGCACCCCCCACCCCTCCAGCACTACCCTTGGAGATTGTGCAAAGCAACCCCAGGGTGCACTAAATTGGCACCTTCTCCCCAAGCCCATGCCCCAGAGCCAGCCTCTGACCACTCTCTCCCCCTCCCAGGCTGAGGATAAAGTCACCTTTCCCCTGTCATCTTCCCCAGGCCTCACCCTCTCCATTCAACAGCACAGGGTTCCACGAAATTAGAACCACAGGGAAGATATGCAGGTGATGATGATTTAACTCACTGAGCCCCCTGCCCGGCTTTTCCTGAGGATGGGTGTCTATTTTCTTTTCCTGTCTGGGAACATGACCCACAGTTCATTTCCTTGGCTTTATTTGTTGTTGACTCTGAACCAATGCTACTAGAGTGATGCAGACCACAGCCTCCTAGTCTGCCTGGCCTCAAGGGATTAGCTTTCACTATGTCCCTCAAAAAAAGTTTTGGATTTTGCTTTCTGGCACCTGGCAGTACCTAATAGAGAGAGGGATTTTTTTTTTTTTTTTGAGGATTGAACTCAGGCCCTTGCACTTGCCAGGGAAGTGCTTATTCCACTGAGCCATCTCCCCGGCCCCAAGAGAAGGATCTTGACAGTTATTTGCTAGATGGCTAGATGGCTACATCAGTGGCTGGCTGAGTACAAGGGTGAGTGAATGAATGAATGAATGAATGAATGAATGAATGAATGTGATAGGAATATTAATGGCAGCTGTACTGATGGATGAATAGATGAATGAGAGGATTAATAGCAGCTGGATGGATGGATAGGTAGGTGGGCAATAGATTGGAGGACAGACAGGATGAATGGATGGATGAAAGGATACATGGATGAATAAGCAAACAGGATGGATGAGCTGATGGACAGGTAGGCAAGTGGATCTCAGATAGATGGATAAATAAAGAGGAGAACTGGTGGATGAATGGCTGAAGGGCAGGTGCGTAAATGGAGATGAGGATATAAGGTGGATGAATGATGACAGGAAAGGTAGATTGGCAGGAGTCATTCAGTTCTCAAAGTTCAGAAGAGGTCAAACAGGCCAAGGTCAAGAGGCAAACAACCCAGCTAAAGATGAAGTGGGTCCTATCATAATTGTTTCACAAACAAGGAAACCAAGAGCTAGAAAGGTTATGGGCTTGTGGAAAGGCCTGTAGGCAGAGGGAAAGAACCTGAACTCTTGGCCCTTTCTCCTTCCTTGCCCTTCCCTCCTCGGGCCCAGCACAGGACGGAAGACTGCCCTCCACCAGCGCTGCAGTGTGCGGTGTGCTAAGGCCAGTGGGTGCACGGGCACCTCCACTGGAAGCAGGACAGGAAGGAGCCAGAGAGCAGAGTGCCTGCAGATGGCTGGGCCACAAGGCCAGCCGCCAGGAGTCATGCTTTATTGACAAGACAGATAACAACCCCCTGAGCTGTGGCACAGCACCTACAGTTCTGAGAGCCTGTCAAAGGCACCCTCGCTGCTCGGAGAGAAATCAGACCCAGGTGATCAAGACGCTATGACAGTCCTCAATAGTCTACAAACACTTCCCAACAAGTCTGCCGAGAATCCTTGATCTGTGCCTCTGAGTCCCCCAGGGCTGTGCTAATAACTGCCTTGGAGGGACGGGCACAGCTGGGGAAATTCTGAAGATGCCTGCGACCCCGTCCCTGCCTTTGAAGGGGTCTGATCTTTTCCTTTCCTGCATTCCTCTGGGTCTTTTGAACACCTAGAAGAAACGAAATCTCCTGTTTGAACAGGACTCTGAGACAAACCTTTTGATTAAAAGTGGGAGAGACTTCTCAGGCCTGTGTCTTTCTGCTGCTGTCAAAGGGAGAAGCTGACAGGAGGGCCGGGGAAAGTGGGCTGCTTCTCATCCCTGGGCCTCAGAGCCAAGACGACATTTCCCTGGAGACCACAAAGGGCCTGAGTACCAAGAAGCGGGGACTGATCAGGGGTTCCCTAACTTACAACTTTAATGTGGGTCAGGCCACCTGCCATCCAGAAAGTTCTCTTTAGCAAGGAGGGGCTTACGTACACACCCGCGTCCACTGCAGCAGATGAGTGTCCACAGCTCCCCCACTACAAAAGCACCCAGCTCACCTGGTTGGGTAAGGTCAAAATGCTTAGAGCAGCAGTGGACTTCACTAGTACCATGGGACTTAAAACTTACCCCCTTGCTTCTCTGGTCCTAGTACTTTCTAAAGAGCTTTAGGTTGTGTCATTTTGCCCACTCCTCTTAGACACCCAGGACTGTTCTATCCACATTAGAGATGAGCACACTAAGACTCAGAGAGGTGAAGTGACTTATTCAAGGCCATATAGGCTGCAAGGCACAGCCTAGAACATTCATCCAAGACCTGTAACTCCATAGCCAACACTCCTTTTACTGTAGCAAGGAGTGTGTGCATTTGTCACCTCCATGGGGACCCGTGCGGCAGGGTGAGCCACAATAGTAACTGCAACAACAACAAATGCTAACGCTGATGTAATACTGGCTGGATCCCCCATCCTTTCTGTGTATCAGCTCATCAAATTGTCACATCCATCCCGCGAAGGAGGGATTGAAGTCAAACCTTGGTGCTGGACTGCTTTGAAACTCACTGAATTTGAAACGCAGTGCATTTTGATGTGAAGTTTCTGTCCTGGTGATGGTTATTTGGTGCTGGACACACCAAATAGCTTGTTGGTGTTGACTGGCTCATGACTCACCACCCTTTCCACCAAAACCTTTTGCTGGTTATCTGTCATTTTGCTACACACTGTACCTCCTGGATCCTACTAAGGACGAGGACCAAGGTGCCACTGCCTTATCCCCATTGTGCAGATGAGGAAACCAAGGCTCTGAAAGTCTAAATGATTCCCAACAGGAAAGAAACGCACATGTTGACAAAAACTAGCAGCCCAAACACTCCTCTGTGGGCGAATTTGGGGACCATCAGCTTGTGCGTCCCCAGGGCCAGCCTCTGGAGGGCACACAGAACACAGATGTTGATGTGCCGGCGCTTTATTTATGTAGGTTTAAATTTTCTATAGGGGAGAAATCCTCACACATTTTATGCTGTACTCAGGGGTAAGAAAAGCGGCAGACAGTGACAGCAACGCATGAAGATTGTCTTGGGAGACATGGAAAATGACCAAAACAGAATATTCAAAAGCCAAATTTGAGTGTCTAAAGTGACACAATACAGTGTGGCAGTTTAAGGCTCATGCGTGGGAATCAGACAGGCCAAGGTTCCTCCAGCCGGATGTCCCTGGAGGAGCTGCTTCACCTTCCTAAGGTGTAGCTTCCTCCCATGCAGAATTTAATGAAGTGCTTAGTATGCAGTAGTTGCTCAACAAACATATTCCCTCAATAAACATCCAGACAGCCATCTTCCAATGAAGTCCTCTTTCATCTGGAAAATGATTCCACCTTGAAGTCACCTTCCTGTCTTTATTTTTAAAGGACAGTGGTGGGTGAATATCAAGGATTTGTTTTGAAAGTAATACTGCTCAGTCCCCAGAGAGGACATCTCCAGGGAGGAGATCTGGCTCCAATCTTGGGGACACCACACAACTCCAGCTCTCTCCCATTGAGATCTGCGCTTGCGAATGTTCATTCAGCTGTGGCCCAGCCCTTGGTGTTGCACCTACATACTTGGGAGGGTTAAGAGTTCTATTCCTGCTCCAAGCCTTCCCAGACACAGGCTACATCTGGAGTTACAGGTTCAGTTATCAAAGGATACTGGGCAGGTAGACAGAGAGGAGACTGCCACATGGTGATGAAACCATGGGCCAGCACAGACTTAAAGCTGCAGGAAGGGACATTTGAAAGGGACGCTTAGCCCATTGTATCTCATGTCCTTTCCACAGCAGTCCCAGGAAGTACAGACCACTGCCTGGTTTGATGACTGACTGTCACCAGTTCCCAGGACCCCATGCTCTCCAGGTTTCTCTCTATCCCTGGGACTCTCTCCTCTAGTCTCCTTGCAAGGGCAGTCTGTCCTCTTCTCCTCACACCTAGGGCATTGTCCTGGACTGCTGGTTCTCAAAGTAGGGTTCCCAGGCCAGCAGCCTCCACTCCCTGGACATGATTGTTAAAAACTTAACAATTCAATTCCCAGGTGCTGCAGTCACTTCACCAAATCAGACAGGTGGGGCATGGTGCAGAGGTGGCTTTTGTGAACCTTCCAGGGTACCCTGAAGAACACTCAATTAGGAGACCCAGGTCTGCAGCGCTGCCCTCGAGCTCAGCTCTAGACAGAGATAAACCTATATGTTGACTTTCCATAAAGGCACCTCACACTCAACATCGTCCAACTCTCTAGACTTGGCCCTCGGCCCTATGCTGTCCAGTGACCCTCCCCCACAAGGACCTCCAGCACCTCAGGGGCCTGGTCTGCAGACTTCTTCCCACCTAGCATAACCTATACCTTGACCTCTCTTTTTTCTTTCCATGACCCTGGAGGGCCAAGCATTAACAGCACAGTGAGGTATGGCAGTGCGCACCTGTAAGCCCAGCACTCTGGGAGGCTAAGGCAGGAGGGCGGCAGGTTTGAGCCCAGCCCAGGTAACCCAATGACTTAGCAAGAACCTGTCTCAAAATAAAAAGTAAAAAGGGCTGAGGATATACCTCAGAGCAAGGGCCCTGGGTTCCAGCCTGGTACTAGAAACAGAATGAAAAGAAAGGAAAGCAAACACTGACAGAGCCAGTGGCTCACAGGAAGAAGCAGTTTCTTAGCCAGTCAATATCCAGAACATGGAAAAAACAGACAGTAAATATAGTTTCTCTTTAAAGGACCCCTTTCCTCACACTTCTGAGCTGCCCCCATTATGGAGCACCTACTGTATGTCCAGGGACACCCAGAGTCAGTCTGTCTGTCTCTCCACCCTCCCTTTCTTGTTCCCACTTCTGCCAAAACAAACTCTTCATTCACCTCTGAAGACACCCGCTCCTGGTGTGTATACTAATATGCTTATTGATTCCCCTCTTGCCAGTCATTACCAAGATTTATTTATCCCATGGCTGTCCACTGATTGAGAAAAACAGTGTCCCCAGTGGCCAATCAATCCTGATATATACTCTATGACAAAGAGTCAATATCTATTTATTATTTGATTTATGGGCTTCATTATCTTAACCACGATCAGGCAGGCACAAAGCAAAAGTTGAGCAGTGACCAAGCGCGGGAGTAGGGTTGGGAACACATCAAAACAAACCCCAGGGCCCTGCAAGTTCCTCACATGGTGAAAACACGCTGATCTTGCACTTCCCATGGGCTGCCCACTCCTGCCACCCTGGAGTCTGCCACAGGGAGAGCTGGGGAAGGGATGAATGCTGCGATGGCAAGCTGCACCTACTGCCAACTCAACAAGTGAGGGACCAGCAGGTGTGGTGGTTCGGACAGTGAGCTCAACTGGGTAGGAGGTCAGTGTTCATTCTCCTCAGGAGAAAGGACCCAGCAGTCAAGCGCCCTGAGGCACCCACATTAGGGCATCAGAAAGAATCCTGGGTGCAGGCACGACTGGGAATGGCTGGGAAGAGGATGGAGAATGACTCCATAGAGTCTTTAATCTAAATCAGACAGTTTCAAGTTCTGGTCTTGATCTCGCTCTTCCTAGCTCATAGCTCGGGCAGCGCTGTAACAAAAGCTGGATCCTGGGGCCCAAGCAGCCTTCCTGCAAACCCTGATCTTTTGTCTTTGGAATCTGTTGACTTCCCCATTTACAGACAAGGAAGCAGAGGTGCCTGGGATGGGCCTCACAGGGCTGTTGATTATGATGCTGCCTCTCTCCACCAAGCTCCCCCAAAACTCTCCCGAGCTTTGTTTAACCACTGCCTGCCAGCGATGCTCAGGAAACCATCCCTCTGCTTTCTGGAATATATGTTAAGGGCCTGACATTGCCCACACTTGCCTTCAAAACATGGGAGTGCGGTGGCTATTTTTAACTTCAGTAAATAGTGAAAGCTGTTGAAATTGCCTTTCTTTCCAAAGGATGGCCAGCTTGCTGCGGCAGCTCCCCAGGGGAGCAATGCCAGGAGGCTATCAGGACCCAGGGCACCCAGATCTGCCTCTGTTCCCGCTGAAGACTGATTAGGATCAACACAAACTGCCCACACTGCTCTTGAAAGCAGGGTGCACGTCAAGGGAAAGGGAACACCCCTAAAACGTCAGCTGGTTGGTGCCCATGGTTCAATCCAGAATGGCTTCCCTCCTCCTTTAGGAAGGTCCAAATTCCTAGCTGGGTATGGGGATGCAAGCCTGTAATCTCAGCACTTTGGGAGGATGAGGCGAGAGAACTGCAAGTTCCAATCCAGCCTGAGAAATTCAGCAATTTAGCAACTCCTGCTGTGAAATTTAAAAAAAAAAAATTTTTTTTAAAAGGACAGGATGAAGGTTGGTTGGAAGGCCCCGTGTTCAGTCCCTGGATTGACAATACAAAGCCCAAGCCTGATTCAGAGACCTTCGGGGTTGCCTCCAGTTTCTCTTCTTTAGCTACGCCCCCTTTACTTTTGCTTTCCCAGTCTTGCTACTGCCCACTTTCATTCAGGCGGTTCCATTTGGTTTCCAGGTTTTATGGCTTGTGTGAAGGTGTCCCCCAAAGCCTCATGAATTCATGGGGCAGATTCTGGAGTTTGTGATGGATTATTGTGGGTGTGGATGCTGCACCTGACCCCTGGGGCAGGTAATTTGCATTATAATGTAAGGTGGAAGAGAAGCTAGCTGCTTGAGCTGCTGCTACTCCTCCCTTGTGCTCTTGCTCTTTGCTGCAGCCATGAAAGGTTGCCCTCTGCCATGTGCTGCTCTGCTTTGGAGCCAGCTAAATATGGACTGAAACCTCCAGTAACTGTGAGCCAAATAAACCTTTCCTTCCCTAATTTGAGTGTTAGGTATTTGTCCCAGCAATGAGAGAAGAGTAACTAAGACACCAGTGCATCCTGGCAACCCGACTGCAGGCATTAGGGTAGCACTAGGGAGTCATCCAGTGGATTCCCAGTCTTTGAGCTGCAGTGGGGACACTGACCACACCTTTATCCCTATTTCCAACATGGAGCACAGAACTTGCATGCAGTGAGTGAGTGGGGTCAACCCCAAATCATCCAGGCTACTTACTGAATTATTAACCTGGCATCACCCGACTGACACTCCTCATTTTATCACCATTACTTCACCATACCCTGTGGACACCTCCCCCAGTGTGCACTCTATCTCCTCTCATCTCTCACTAATTTCTCAGTGATTCTAATTAAACAGCACCCTTTATCGCTGCTATCGTTGCCTCCTGCAGCAGGCTGGGAACATAGTTTTGGCAACCATTACTCATTCATTCAATAAGCATGTGTGGAGGTCCTGCTCATCTGGGGATTGGGGATACAGAGGTGAGTCAAAGAGCTGAGGTCCTTGCTTTCCTGGGGCTTTGTCCTAAGGTTGAGGAAGGGATATAGGACCAAAGATGAGCAAAGCAATTATGAGCCATGCTAAGGAGGACCCCTTGTGAGAGCGAAGCCAAGGAATGCACTGAGAAGGGCCAGAGGTGCCAAGGGGCACAGCCGAGTGACTTGGTTTCCGGCTCCACGCTTTCCTGGTGGCTTCCACCACCCCAGATACCTCCTCCTGGGCCCCTTACAAGACCAGCCTTCTCAGCCGGGCCAGCTGACACTGCCCACATGGCAGCCTTTGTCCTGCGGCGACCCTCTTCTCCTCCTGGGATGACCTCAGTTTCAAGTGAAGCCCACAGTTTCAATCACCACAGCCACACAGATGACTCACATGCAGTTATTTCTAGCCTCAACCTTTCGGCTCAGCTGGAGACCAGTAAATCCAGCTCAAGACTCAACATCTTCTAGAGTGGCCTGGAGCTTAGGGAGTAAAGACACTTGGCCGAAGTACAGACAGGAGGAGCTGACAGGCATCGAAGTAGCCATCCTCTGGCCCTTGTTGCTTATCACTTAACTTTATAAGAAACACAAACACCTACTGTTTACAGTGTTAAGAATGTTCTGGCACCAGAGAGAAAATATATTCATTCTCCTCACTGCTTCTATTGTATTTATCATTAGTGAAGTTTAATATCATTAGTGAAGTTATTGAAGCGCTGAGCTGTAGCTTTTTCCGAATGAGATCTCTCATTCATATTGATACCCTGCAAAAGCGAGGAATGTCATCCCCATTTTGTGGGTGCAAAAACTCTGGCAAAGAGGAAGGAATCCAAAAAGGCCAGCATTTCTTAGTCACGAACTGAACTTAGTCCATCCTGAACAGGAATACTGGAGGAGAATTGTCAATGGGAGATCTATTCAGAAAGGTATGTGGGACACAGACCTGCTAGCCATTCATCAAAATCCGCTTCACTTTCCTCCTGGGAAGAGTGACCTATGTCCTACCCTCTCCCTGGTGGTTGGGTGTGGCCAAGGGGCCCAGTGCCAGCCAATGGCATGTAAGCAGAGTGGTGTGCACCATACACAGGCATGGATCTTGGATGCCCCGAATGTGGTCCTCCGTACGCTGCTTCTTCCCTCAACTAGGAGAGGGCTCTCAGCCCCAGTGTCAGGGGGACCGAAAAGATGAGTGGGGTTGGGGTTCCCGCTCTGCGCACAGAAGCCGGCTATTATCCAGAAACTCCCTTCTGGGACTATGAAAGGAATAAAAAATAACCTTGTGGAGACCCGGCGTGGTGGCACACGCCTATAGTCCCAGCGCTGGGGAGGCTGAGATAGGAGGATCACTGTGGGTCTTAGCTGCGTAATGAGACCCTGTACCCCCTCCCCCAAGAAAGGAAAGAAAGAACCTTATGTTGTGTTTAGACACACCTTTAAGGTTCATCTGTTATACCAACCACCATCACCCTGAGCAGCACGGAGAGTGAATTTCTATATAGTCTAAGGGTGGAAATGCCCGGATGAACAGACACCAAATTGTTCATGTAATTCCCTCCGGCTGAAGACATCAAGGGTGGGTTTCCTTTCTTTCCTTTTGCTGATCTGAATTCTCCATAACAAATGAGTGATCGCTCGGGGCTGAAAACACAAAATACATTTTTAAGAGATGACAGATGCCATACACCCTAATTCAGTCTTTGTGATTTGAGATAGCAGTGACCGGCAGCAAGGTCCTCTGCCAGGCGAGTCTTCGGCTGGCCGTACGACTGTTTACCAACGGGCGTAGGAAATGGACATGAGGTGCTAATAATAATAATGATAATGATGCAGTACATTTATAGACTTCACAAGAGCCTCAGGGCTTTACATTTCAGCAAAATTAAAGGCAGCCTCAGACAAAAAAAATCTTTTCAGCTGTGCTTTATAAAGGGAAAGCGATTCAGCCGTTCTGAACATAAAAGGAAGCCGATTCTATTAGATGACAGGGGACGGAATCTTCGTGTGCTCAGAGCTCCCCATTTCCATCTCTTGTATGTTATATTTAGGACAATCAAACTGGCCCGAAGCGGGGGAAGGATCAGAAAGACACCAGTACCAGGTTACAGAGAAGGCAAGTTGAAGTCTCACAGAGGCTGCAGCTCACTGTCTTCACATGGCGGTGGGGTGGTTCCCCATATGTGTGTCAGACTGACAGCATGGGAAGCATGGAAAGCAGGAGTGGATTTGGGGTTGGAGATAAAAGATCCATTAAACAGCTCCCGAGAGTTCCTGGGTTTAAAATGCTACGCAAACAAGGTCCTACAGGATTGGGACTTCATGGCTACTTTGTCCCTGGGGGTGGGAAATGGCTAGATGTCACATGTGTGTGGGCAGGTGAGCCCCACAGGACTGGTGAGATGCCTTCAGACTCTGGCACCGGTTATGGGACTGATGACACGTGCCATATGGGATACTGTGAAATCCTGTCCTTCCTTCTTCGTTTTGTCCCAGGATCCACAGCCCTGGCCCCTCTGTCACCACAAGATGCTTTCAGGATGCCCATCATACCCTGCTCCCTCCTACTCCCACCCCTGGGACAGAATCTGATGAAAGTCACTGTGTTCCCCAATGCAGAGGGACGGCTGCCTAGCCAGATACAGTGGTATATGCCTGTAACTCCCACACACTGGGAGGATGAAGCAGGAAGGTCTTTCCCGGGAGCACCTACACAGGTGGAAATACCAGACTGGACAGTGAGGGTAACTCCTAGCCTCTCTCCTCTTTCCCTGCCATCAGGGCTGGGTTTGCCGACACTATCGCTGCTCTGTACCAATCAAGTATTGACACATTGAAGCAACCAGTTGAGTGTAAGAGCCTGATGCAACCAGGCTGTTAGGAAACTCCCTGAGTAGTGAGGGTGGCTCCTATTAAGTGCCTTGCACTGGCTTCCCAGTGCATTAGGATAAGCTCCACATTCTTTGCCAACATCTTCGAGGCCCTGCAGTCACCTGGCCCCTGTAGCCCTTTCCCCACCACTCCCTTCCTTGCTCACCTGTCTCTTTCTGGTCCTCTACACACCCATCTCACCCCTGCCTCAGGGCCTTTGCATCTGCTGCAGCCCCACCGGGACAGCCTTTTCTCCACTTGTGGTATGGCCATCTGTTCCTCCTCAGTAGCTCTTAGCTCAGAGGTTACTTGCTCTACAAAGCCTCCTTGTCCCCTTCAAAGGCTCCCTCCTGTCACTCTGATGTGTTCCTCAGCTCACAGATGGCCATCAGAGTACACAGCACAGTGTTTTCACTATCTTATTTGCTCTGGTGGGACTGTCCATTTCCTCCATCGGAATGCAAAGACTTGGCACAAGCCGTAGGCGCCGTGTTCTGATCAGCTGTGCTGCAGCCTGGCCCTCAGCCTCAGTGTGACAAATGTGTGTTGAAAGCCATTTGATAAATGCACACCAGCTCTGACAGTGGCCCTCAGGCCCTGCTGGGGGACAAGGGGACATTCCAGCCCCTTGCTTACTTTGGACGCTTCAGCTCACTCCTGGGTGCTACCTGGCAGGAGGAGGTTTCCATGGAGTGCTGGAAGCCAGGATGGGGTCAGAGCCTGCGTTTCTAGCACGTCCGTCTACAGGGTTGCTCAGGGACCCACACGGATGAGGCGCAGGTTGGGGCATTTTGGAATTTCAGAAAATGATGGTGGGAGTGAGGACTTGTGAACCTTGGAGTGATGGCCGCTTCAAGGAATTGTGGGCTCCACATAGGAATTTCGAGAGTTGCGAAGATTCATGGGAGGAATCGTTTGTGGGGAAAGAGAGGGGAGGAGTGTGCTTCCCAGAGAGGGTTATGGGAAAGAGGATGGGAATGAAAGAAAATTGTGTGTGTGTGCATGGACACACACCCACCTTGGCTCTGCAGGAATTTACAGATGCGTGTAACTACGGAAAATCAAACCTCCAGTAATGAAACTCAGTTCTAAAAGCCAGTGGTCTTCAAACTGAGGTGTGTGAAATCTTTTGGGACTTTCTAAAACACAGGCCCAGGCTGGCCGCAGCAGGATGGGGTGTGGGCACTGCACTGCTCCAAGTCCTCCTGGTGATTCTGATGTGACTGGAGCTGGAGACTCCCATGATCCAGAACTGTTCCCAAGTGGAGCCCTTCCCACAGCCCTTCCCACGGGCCTGGCCAGGCTAAAGAATGACCACGCCAGCCTAGCATTCGCTGCTATATTTGCTCATTTCCAAGACCTGCCACTTATTTGTTCTATGACCAGGACAAGGGCTTCCTTGGTTTCTTTCACTCTCAGGGTTCCTCTCTATAAAATGGGTACAGCGATCAATAGAACATCACCGAGGCCGCCTTGAAGTGAGGTGCTTCCTGGAGGCTGCTGGAGTTGGCTGCTTTCCTGGTTCACGTTGAGGGTGGTGTGCCTGCTTCACCCTTTGGCCAGGGAAATCAACCTGGCACAGAGGATCAGCCAGGTTCAAGAAAAGGAACTATGTCAAGGATTCAGTCTTTGTCAGGCCCCCAATTTTCTATCCTCTTTTCTAGAAGTGAGCAAGAACATGGTGACCTTGGGGACAATTCTTTCTGAAAAGAAAAAAGCAGCTTCCTACTTCCCATGGGCTGGGCTTGATTTAAAAGGCTCCACCTTTAGCTGGCTATAGTGGTGCATGCTTGTATCCTAGTACACTGGGAGGCTGAGGCAAGAGGATCATAGATTCAAGCCCAGCCTGGGAAAATCAGGACAACTCTGTCTCAAAACAAAAAATAAGAGACTAGGAATATAGCTCCATTGTGGGAAGGTCCTAGATTAAGTCCTCAGTACTGGGGGGAAAAATAGGCTTCTACTTATACCTGAGCTGGATTCACTGGGTCCACAGTGATGTGAGGAGCTCAAGGGTGAGATCTAAGGATGCCCAGACCCTATTCCCTGGAACCCCTGAGTGCTACTTCAGATGGCAGAAAGGGGCAGCAAGTGGGATTAAGCTCAACATCTTGCAAAGGGATTATCTTGCATCATCTGGGTGGACCTTTAATGTAGTCATGACTTTCCTCACAAGAAGGAGGTAGGGGAGACTTGACCACAAAAGAGGAAGGTGATGTAACCATGGAAACGAGATGCTTCACCGCTGGCCCAGAAGTGGAGGGGGCAGAAGCTTTGAGAGCGCAAGGAATGAAATGCAGCACAAGGCTCTGGAAAAGGGAAGAGAGGAGTCTCTTCTGTAACCTCTGGAAAGGGCTGCAGGTTTTCATGAAGTGAGATCCACTCAGACTTGAGAACTGTCTGAGAATAAAGGTGTGTTGTCTTCAGCCACACAATCTGGGTAACCTGTTAGGAATGGGGCACAGGCAGCTCCTAGGCACCTGCATATGAACAGCTTTGTCCCTCGGTGTCCCTGGGCAGGAGGGCAGAGTGACCGTCCTTGGGGAAGCCTCTTCTCAGAGAGCCCAAGAACAAACCCCTGCAACAAACACCCACTTCCACCTGCTCATTTTACAGATGCAGAAGCAGAGGCCCAGGAAGCCCGGCAGCTGGGCGGAAGGGCACGAGACTCTGATTCAGCTTGTGCATTACTGGCCTCCAAATTCCATGTGGAGCTTTTAACATGAGCGATTATGCAGACTGTCGATAGCTTTGCAATAATTCCATAATGACCCAATCGCGAAACAATTTAGCCGTCCCCTGCTAATTGCATTTGTGGCTATACCAACCGGGTAACTAGCTGGTTGTTACTCATTCCCTGGAAGCCGTGCATATTGCATTACAAGGATGCTAATCTTAGAAATACTTGTTAACTTCGATGATAATTACTAAGTAATTGGCTCAAATATGCCATTGTGAATTTATCCAGAGTGTGCTAGGTAATTATCTGGTCTTACGCTCCCTGTAAAGTAAAACCAGGGTCCAAAAATTGCCCCAGTTGGTTGGCTAGCATCCAATCATCAACTTCTGCCAGTCAATCATGTGAGTGCAAGTGATTAATCAAATTACTCAAATATTTGGATTCAAACCCAATGTCCAGATAGGAAATCTGCATGGTCCACAAGTGGATGGCGCTGAATGGGTGAGCAGGGTGCAGAGAACCCCTCTCCAGGATAAATATATGACACCACAATAACAAGGAATAAACGCCACTTCTGTGGGGCTCATCTGGCAGCCTCATACAAAATACCCAAACACTTCAGAGACCAATTACGTGTCCCCAAACTGCAGAGTCTTTATCTCAGTGCCAGGAAGAGGCTGGGCGCTATGAAATCTGTAGGTGGGAATGGCACATGGGGAGGGGTGCTCGGGGTTTGGACAGAAAAGAAGAGGGCTGCAAGTGCAGCTGGCTCATGGGATGCGCCTCGCATTTTCATAATGGCCCCTTGATGACTGTCAAGGGTGGCTGCTAACTGGGCCATCCACTCCCAATGAGGCAGCGTGGGGAAGGTTCCAGGAAAGGAAGGAATGGTAACGCTGGAAAAGGTGGAGAACAGGGAGGCGGCGAGTCATTAGAGAGGTCAGGAGGCAGAGGAGACCACGCACTTCAAATTTCTAATCGGACAGTGGAAAGAAAGAGTAGGCTTAGTAGACTAGAAGGTGAGGAAGTGACAGAGAGAGTTGCGGATGACAGCTTAAGGGCAGCGGAGTGGGGAGGAATCCAGCGGTGGGGAAAAGGCCCCCTTCCAAGCAGGCTTGTGTGCCAAGGGAAGGGCTCCTGACCTCCCGCTAAGAGATGATATCGACTGGATAAGAAGAGGAAAGGGAGCTAAAAAGGACCCCAGCTTGTCCCTTTCCCAGCATCCTTAGTTTTGTAACAGGACATGACGGATCCTTCTGTTCATTGACAGAAACTTTTTCTAGGCCTTGAACCTAGCAGACCTCACGTGCTGCTTTGGTCAACGAATATGTCACATGGTGAGGCACGAGAAGCACCTGTGTAGTAGCCCTTGACCTCTCGCTGAACTCGAGAACTGGAGACCACCATGGGAATTAGCCTAAACAAGGTCTTTGGAGATAAAAGCCTTGTGGAATAGAATCAAGTAACCCGAGCTGAAGCTCTACCACCCAAAGGCCAAACTGACCAGATCCTCCCACCTGCAAGCTGACAACAACCTCCTATCAGAACATGGATCAGCCCAGAAGAAGTGCCCGGAGTGTAGAGGAAAGCCACTGAGTTTGGGGGGATATTTTATTATGACTGAACACAAACTTACTGACCTCCCTTTACCTAATCAGAATAACTCAGTCCCTGAATCAATAGCTTGAGAGTCACTTCCATCCTAGGGGAATTGGAGTTCACTGGATTGACCCAGGTGAAGGGGAGCTGAAGGTCTACACCTGTATCTCCAGTCCTTCAGAAGCATCTGCCATTCAACACACAGGCTCCTGTCACCCCACCATATGCATAATCAATGGTGACAGATGATAATGATTAGTGAAGTCTGATAAATTGACTCAAGGACATTATGCCTTATAAGGGAATAGATAAAGCAAAAAACACATCAATTCTTCACTGGGCCTGCAGCTCCTGCTGGGATGCCTCCCTGGGATATGGGACTTAGGCATTCGGGATCTTTACTGCTTCATCTGAATATCGAAGTGGAGAGCTCCTATGGCATTCCAGCCCACAGCAAGGTTGTCACTGTTGCAGCCAATTCTAATATAACAAGGGCGCAAACACCAGAGTCGAAACACACACCCAAGTATTGTTTCACAACTATTCAAAGGAAGCCAAATCTATTTTTTTAAATGCCTGCCTTACATCCCTGGGTGAGACGAGACAGAGTGAGTCGAGGAAAGTCACTGTCATTAAATGTTTCCTTCATGCTAGTTCTCTACGGACTACCCCCTTCTGTGCATCCAGAGACCACGCATTTTGTGTGTCCAGAACAATCAAGGCAAAAACTGAAAAATGAATCTTGCAATGTCAATGAAGGTCATAAGGATAGCTCTGTGGCATCTCAGTTAGAGTTTCGGCAAATCATGGCCCATGGGCTAAATTCAGCCTGCCACTTGATTTTGTAAACAAAGCTTTATGGACACACAGCCACTCCAGTCTATCCACGTACTGTCTGTGGCTGCTTTCACAGGACAGTGGCAAAGCTGAGCGGCTGCTACAGTATCCACCTGGTCTGAAAAGCTGGAAGCTGTTAGCATCAACTTGACCCTGGGTTGAGTGTGATCCATTCACTTCATATAGGGGAAAAGCGAGTCCCAGAGCTGTCTTTATACAAAAACAGAGCGAGGGGGAAATAGACCCAATTATTATTATTATTATTGTTTTACTCTATTCATGTTCTCTCCAGGATGCTGCTTTACAAAAGAGTGTAGCATTGGTAGTGTTTTCTGGGGACAGAAATGATCGCAAGTGACGCACAAATGGCGGACCCAGAGACACTCTTTTAGCCAGAATGATTAACCCGGATTGTGTTTCTCAACGACGCCAGCAGCAGAGCTCTGTGAGGCCCCGGCGAGGGGCGGGAGTGGGGACACTGACCTGGTGATGATGGCCAGGTGGGGTGGGCTCATGCAGGCGCCCATGAAGAGCACCACGTTCTCGTGCCGCGTCTGCCTGTAAGCCATCACCTCCCGCTTGAAGGCCTTCAGCTGGTCCTCATTGTCCCTCTCGATGTCGATCAGCCGGATGGCCACCTCGCCGTGCCAGCGGCCGTGGTACACCTGCCCGAAGCGGCCCTTCCCGATGAGCTCGCCGATCTCCAGCTGCTCGAAAGGGATGTCCCACTCCTGGAGGAAGATGCTGGTCTGGCTGGCCTTGCGGGGAAAGCTCCGGGCAGAGAGGAGGGACAGATTCATCTCTTCGAAGTCATCCTCCGACTCCTCGGCTTCATCGTGGCCCTCCTCATTCTGCGGACAGGCAGGGGCAGAAGTCAGGGCCACCATGACCACTGCCCGCCCTCCCTGGAAGACTTTGGTATAGAATCACAGTACAGTGAAGGGCCTGAAAAAGCGATCATCAAAATCCAACTCTTGTGCTAAGGGAGGAAACTGAGGCTCAGAAATGAGAGATGAGAAAAGACTACCCATTCTAGTCCACTGGGACATCCAGGAATTAACAACAAGAGTGATACACCTCAGGATGTGCCTTAGTCCCAGGAAGGCTGGGGTGCTGGTCACCCTGAGAAATGATATGGCCAGGCAGAGGGGAGACTCATGTTCAGCTCTCTAGACTCCTATTATCCAGTGCCAAATACCATGCTATTTGGACTTGTCTGTTAACGTGCATGTGATGGGGTGACAGGCTATAAAATATGGGTCTGCAGATAATGTGTCGCAATGTGGAGTGTCGCTGGCTTCCCCCAGAGGATTTGGAATTGATGAGTCAGAAGTTGGGAGAGGTTAGAGCTTCAGACCATAGAGGCCTGTGGCACCTACAGCAGGGAAGAAGGTAGGAGCCACGAGAATGAGCTGTGATTTTGAGATTTCTCAATTCTCTGAGGCTTCCATTCCTACTTATGACATGGAAGTAAGAGAATCTGCCCTGGGATAGGGGTGGGGGTGGTGTAATGTTTTAAATTAAATGAAGAGCTGTTTTCATCTAACATCAGTCGAAGTGCCTGGGAAGAAACATATTCCTGATTCTCATTTAGATGTACTGAGTCCGAATATCAGCAAGCTGGGACAGGACTCTGCACTTGTACCCATCCACGTGTCTGTACAACTTGTGCATGCTTAGATGTGACCATCACTCCCATCTGGGTACCACCTGGCCAGCTTGGTGTCTGGGGGCCTCTGGGCTACTTTGGCCCTTGGATTCTTTTGCTGGAATGTGGGAACAGTGCATGCTCAACCGAGGAGGATTCCAAGGGGCCCTGAGACCTCACAAGATGGCTTCATGAGAACAAGTGACCTTTTAACTAGATACAGGTCTTCCTGACCCAAAATTCCCTGTGTAGGCTTCGCGTCACCCTCAGGAGAATCAGCCCAGGAAACTTGGGTTCTCCCTGGGGCATTGCCCTGGATGCATAACAACAGTTGCAGAAGGACAGTCATCCCAGAGGGACACACGTCTCCTGAAAACCCTGCTGTTGTTCCTTTGGGTGTCATGGCTCTCACCTGGGACATTTTGTTTATACACTCAGTGGCTTGGGCAGGTGGGACGATCCCCAGAGCAATCCCAGCACCCTGCCATGCCCAGTATCCCCGAGGTCTCCACCTCCTCCAACATATTCTTTTGAAGGCAGCGGGGCATATCCCCCTTGCTAGTCATCCTGCCCAGAGTTAATTTTTCAACTAAGCACGCAAATCCTTTGCCAGCTTCCGCACAACTGGCTTTTTCACGATGCACGCCATATAATGGTCCATTAGGCTCTGCTCGGGAGGGGCACCGCGTGTTAATTGTCCTGGAGTTAGAACATCCATCAAAGGGCCAGCACAGCCCCCATCCCCCCAGCCCTCTGTGTCATCAAAGACTTCAGTCAACTTTGCCACAGCAGACCCTGGAAAAAGCTGCTTCCCTACTTGCTCTGCAATTCTCACCTCCGAGGTTGGCTCCACTTCAATTTGAAGTAATGGATTTCCTTCCAAGCTTTAAAGAAAGAAAAGGAAATGTCATCCTTGGGTGAAAAGGCAGATCCATGTACTGAGTTCAGCTACATATGAAGAACCCCAAGTGGAAAGTCCCTGCCACCAAGCCCTGGCCATCTTGCTGCATTTCATTTCTTTCTTTTCTTTTTCTTTCTTTTTTTTTTTTTTTTGTGGAACTGGGGATTGAACTCAGACCCTTGCACTTGCCAAGGAAGTGCTTATTCTACTGAGCCATCTCCTCAGCCCCTCATTGCATTTCATTTCAACCCCTGAGTCTGAAACAGTGCTTACCCCAGCCACGCGCAGAGGCACACGCACAAGGCCGTTATTTTAAGTAGATTTTCTGAGATGCGCAGGACTCAGCTTTCTTTATTGCTTTAGTTTCAACAAGTTGAGCAGCTTCTTTATAAACTGTCCTAAACGCCATGTGTGGAAGATTTCACTTAGAAGACTCAGCGTGACTGGGGAATAATGAGCCCTATTTTTGAAATTCACTCAGATTCAGAATGTTTTAGAGGGATCTTAAGCATGCATTTATTTTTTTGCTCATTCATTCATTCACTAGAATTCCGTGACGAGCAGCACTAGGTTCTTAGAGGGGTGTAGAATGAAAACTGGCATGGGTCCTGCCTTCCAGGAATATCCTACTACTACTGAAAGAACTAAAGCAAAGGTATTGGCCCCATAATCTCCTTAATCAGAAAATTTGGGACACAACTGAGTTACATGGTGTTACAGTACAAGTTCTCATATGTCCTGAGTCTTAAGTGACCTTGGAAGGCTAGGGCCAAAATGTTGGCTTTCCTTGCAGCCCTCCTTTTTCTCTAAGTTTTGGTCTGCAAACTTAGGTTGTTAACCATCCAGAAGACAAGCTTATTGTTATTACCATACAACCTAGGCTGTTAAGCTTAACCTCACTATCTGTCTGAATATCAAACATCTTAGGCATAACATGGAACAGGTATTTTTCATCAAGTATTGATATGTTAAACTTTAAGTCCCTACAGAATATGATGAAAAAAATTTAAAAAATTAAAATATATTTTAAAAATAGGCATAAAGAATTATATATGTTTACACATAAGCCCAGAAATCTAACCATATACAGCATTGTAGCAGGACAGTCCTGCAACACTCCTTTTCCTGTCTCCTGCCTTCATTCACCACCCCCTTCCTTTTTATGAGGAAAGTAATCCATGATGTAGAGTGTGCCTAAGGAGAGTCACAAGGAGAGAAAACATTCTCTCAGGCTTTCACAGAGAGCACATTGCCGTGACTCATCCACATGGCTGACACTGACAAAGGATCTACAAACTGAGGTACAGGGTCTCAGGATAAATCCTAAGGGGATTTGACTGACCTTATCAGACATAAAAGCTACAATTCCTGTTACATAGGCCTTGTTTTATCTTGGTCTTAACCATCCAGCAGAAAAGTATAAAAACTAAGTATAAGAAGTAAAACCATGTTATGTTGAGCTGTAGGGGACTCAGGTCAACAACTTCTGACATTGCCAGTCAAGCGGAAGACCCAATACTATTATGGGCTACTGGACTATTTTGGAATATTTTGCTGAGTTCACACACCTATGATATTTAAATGACAGAACTAAACAAAAAAAAGGGGATACAGATGAATGATCATTTTGTATCTGTGTATTCAAAATGGTTAGGATAGATATATAGTTACATTCTCTTAATGAATAGAGGGATTTGTTCTAATGGTGTTTGTAAATAGGATATCATGTCTGCATCTTGTACAGCAATTAACCATTAGGAAGAAGGTATGCAATGTGTTAATTATTGAAACTGTCCTATCAATTTGATTAGAAACTGTCTCATTGCTATATGTTTCTCAATAAAATTATGGAAATTTTTTTAAAAAAATAGCCTGTTATATAATTAGTCACAAAAAAGGGTATTGATGCCTTACTGAACAGAGGCTAAATGGGACACAGGCCAAATGTTAGGTGTCAAGTGAATACACAGAGCGTGTGGTAGGGGGGACTCCAAGCAGACAGAATTGCTGGGTGTACTTGACAGGTCAGAGTGCTTGAGTTACAGCTTGCTAACCACCTGGAATCAGGAAGTGTGAAACAGAAATAGGGCTACTAGACTGGACCGGAAGTGAGGGGGGCATATGCACTGAGTTTCTGCATGCATATGCCTGTGTCTGCATGCACACATACTGCGTGAACATTATGGGATATGTCCTGGGTTGTCTCATGCTGTAAGTCGAATGGACCTCCTGGGGGTCTTGAAGAATGCTGTATGCTGATGGTTTCAAGGTGTGGAAGAAAATCTGCCCTCGCACGGGGGTGGTATAAGTACCTGCCAAGAGCGCAGTTATGTGATGGGGGTGCTTGGCACAAAGTGCATTTGAGGTGTGGTTTGGGGCCATCTTTTCAGACTAGATGTATATGTGTTTTTGGAGTTTAGAAGGTGAGACAGTAGCAGAGTTTGAAGGCACAGAAGAGCTGGAGCGGTGGGGAAAAGGGGCATGAGGAATAGAAGGCCCTCTTCTTAGCTCCTCAGCCGGAGCAGATTCTATCTTCCCAGTTCCTCACTGCATGCGGATGGGGTGCCCTAACCTGACCCTGGGACCTCAGCACGCTGCTGACTCTCCAGAGAGTCAACCCACTCCCTGGACGGGGTCCTGGTAGGAGGAAGACTAAAAGACTTAACGGAAGTGGAAAGGACCGTCGTCAAAGAGGTGCATATTAACAGCATAGTTATAGTACAGCCTAGGAAGTGGTGTGCAACTGCTTAAGCATGTCCTGGGCAGATATGGGCAGCCGGAATCCCTCCCCACACCTAGCGGCAGAGTGGAGCCTGTCTCCTTCTGCTCCCAGGGGTTGCTCCAGCCCCAGGGCCTCTCAATTATTTCCCTCCATGGAGATTTCGTTCCCATTACTCCATGCAAGTTTAAGCAGCTCACAGGCAGCTACTGACTGCAACTCGCAGGCACTCTTTGACTGTCAGTTAACAGCTCAGAGTTTACCTTGCACAAATGGGGCTGTTGGTTTACATGCATCAGAGAAATAATCCAGAGCTATGCACCAGTGCAAGATTCCCTGGCAAACTGCTGCTCCTCTAACTTCAAAGATGCCCTATTTGGGCCCTTAATAAAATCCCACTGTGGGTCACCGAGGATGGAGCACTCAGGGGGCCCAGAATGAAAACCAAGTAGGCAAAGACGTGAGCTGATGAACCTGCCAAATTCTAGCACAGCCTAGACTTCACTCACAACCAAACAAGCAGAGGAAGGCGATTTCACTTGAGCTGCACATTGGCCATGGCTTGAGCAGAGAACTCTGCAGAGAGGGAACTCAGAGAGCCTGCAGCGAGGGTCTGCATCCCCAGCATGCAACACACAGAGATGTTTGTTGCAGTGCTGCCTGCAGCAATGAAGTATAAAGCCATGCAAAATCTAGCATTAAGGAGCTGGTTAGGGAAATTATTCTGATAGGAAATTTACGGCCATTAAAAATGTCCATGAAGAGTCTGGAATAATACAAAAACGTGATCTCATAGCATTAAAGATACAAAGCAGGACAATGATTAGATTTATTGTGGGTCACAATGATGTAAGCTATGAATAGCAAGAGCTCACACAAATTCCAATCATAGTGGCGCTGTCAGTGGTTATTTTCCAGAATATTCTAATTTCCCCCAAATTAGCTTATATTTATAGTAGTATAAACCTGAGACGAGCAAGCTGTATCCCCAAAGGCCAGGGTCAATGCCTTGGCTCTACTGCTGTACTGAAAAGTAGCTACAGATGACAGTGTAAACAAATGGGTGTGACTGTGTGTCAATAAAACTTTATTTATAGAAACAGGCACCAGGTTGGATTTGACTCATGGGCTAAAAGTCTGCTGATCCCTGCTATAAATCTAAGTTATACTTTTAAAAGAAAGACTGTGATAGAGATTAAATGGCCTTTCATTAGGGTTCATCTATCGCCCAGGGATAGCTTTCTTTCTAATGACAGGGAAGAGGGCTAGGGGTCCTCATGCTTGCAGCACAAGACCAGAGACCCAAGGCCAAGCTGGCTCCTGTGGGTCAGCATCATTTCTCTTGCCCCCGATCTCAGCCTGCACTGTGATACTCCTTCTCTCTCCTCTGTGTTCCCCTGCCCTCCCCCCTCCATCATTCCAGGAAGAGGGAGAGAGAAGGCAGAGGCCCTGAGCAGACTCAAAATCAATGGGGAAGGGCAAAGGGGTCTCTGCTTCACTTACATTGGATTGGAGGTCACCGGATGCAGGATTACCTGGGGTGCCCGGCTCGGCGTCTCTGGCACTGGCACCACATCTGAGAGCCGAACGTGGGACAGTCAGAAACCAAACATGGAATCCACAACTCGCTTTACATTTGTGCCTGATTCCTGTGATACGTGGTGGCTTGGCAATCATGGCTCCCAAGGGTTGGCCAGTCCCTCTCTCCCTTCATTAGCTCCCTGGACTTGGCCAGGGACCGGCCAACTGAGATGGGCCAGGGTCCTAGCTGACACCTGCCCAGAGCCCTCCTGCTGATGGGAAGGTGCTGGGGACCCTAAGCACCCAGCCTGGAGCATCTGCTGGTCACCTTGGAATCCTCCTCACTCCTGAACTCACTTTGGGTAAACGAGGCTGCTTGGTTTCACATCTTAGCAGTCCCCAACGTGAGCCTCTCTGGCCACTACTCCCCTGCACCATGACTCTGGCCTCCACCTCACCCTGGCCTGTCTTTCCTTTCTACTATGCATGAGGCCTCCTTGAATTGTCTACCCCTGCCTTCTCCACTCCACCTCTGGCCTTTATCCCAGGGTTAGGGACCTCATTCCCTCTTTCTTTGACATTGTCTACCCCAGGTCAGCATCTCTGGCACTGGCACCGCCTCTGGCCCTCCACCCATCGCAGCCACACCTGCCCCTCAGCAGGGCTCATGCAGAAGGGCCGTTGCCAGCCCACACACCACTCACCTGGGAAGATGAATTGCTGCTTGTATTTGTAGTAGTGGGATGCTTGCAAAGGAAAGAAACATCGGAGTGAGTGCATCCCACAGGCTGGGTTCCCATACCATCGGGGGGCACTCCCCATCCTCCCTGAGTTCCCATACTTCTGCAGACCCTCCGAAGTTCGAGGGACTAAGGCATGGGTAAGGGAGTCAGAACTCTAAGCATCCAAGCCAACCCTCCCATTTGATGTCTTACAATCCCCTGAATCAAAGCACCCAAACACTGCAGTAGTCATCCTGAGTTCTCTCTATTTCCTAAACACACACACACACACACACACACACACACACACACACCCAAAAGTTAATTCTTTCTCCCTAGGCTGAGTGATTATGTTTTCCCAATCTTTTCAAATTTTCTGCCTTGAGGATTGCATTCATTTTCTTTCTCTCTGGTTTTGCTGTTGTAATAAATGACTACAAACTTTGTAGCTTCCAACAACACAAATGTGTCCTCTGATAGTTCTGAGGCCAGCAGTCCGAAATAAGTCTTAAAGGCCTTAAAATCAAGGCCTCTGCTGTATTCCAGGTCCCCTGGAGAATCTGTCCCTCATCTTTAAAGCAGCTACCGCCAACCACATTTCCTGCCTCCTAACTGCATCAGCACAATCTTGGCTTCCTGCTCTGACCTCACCTGCCACTGCCTTTGACCTTGCCTCCCTCTGACAGGAATGCTGTGATTACATTTAGGGCCACCAGGATAATCCAGGATAATCTGCCCATCTCACGATCTGTGATTTAATCATGTCTGCAAAGGTACTCTTGTCATATAAGATATCAGAGTTAGAGATTCAAGATTAGGACCCATGCTTTTTGTTCTCCTTTGGTGGGGTGAGGGGAGCATTATTCTGCCTACCATAACCATGAACTAATTTCTGTAGGCAAGCAATTATGTAAAAGAAATTTCCTGGACTTCCTTGCTGATTCTCTGACAATTCATTTTGCTTCTTCCCTAAGTCAGGGAGCTTGGGCACTTGGAAGGATTCTAACTGACCATGTACTGCACGGGGGTACAGGGCCTAGGGTAGGAGGCAGGCCACACAGAGCTGCAGAAACCCTCGTAAATAATATAGACAGGGCTATGAGTCTGCATTTGTGAGTTTACTTCCAGAAAGCATTTTAGTACAGTCAAGGATGAGATATACCTAGAACATGGGCATGTAGTCTTAGCACAGTGGTTCCACACCTGGAGTCTAGAAGCTGACCCTGGAGGATAGACCCTGGAGGATGGACCCCTTGTAAAATCCAAAGCACATCTGTCCAAGTCTCAGTGTCTGTGTGCAAAGCAGGGCAAGCACCATCCCTTCCACAGAGGGCTGGGGTCATCAACCCATTACTAGACCTCGCAGAGTACGTAGCAGATCTAAGCAAGCATGGTCAACTTGCAGCACCCCGAGGCTCTACACCCACAGATCCAACCAACCCAGGATCGAGATTAAGAATTCTGTAAGGAAGAGAGCCAGGTAAGCCAGCATTCTGTGCATAGGGTAAGGCAGGAAGGCTGCAAATTTAAGCTCAGCCTGGGTAACTGAGTGACTTGTCTTGAAATAAAAATTTAAAAAGGCCCAGGGATATATCTCAGTGTTAAGGAAATGGTTCAGTCCGCAGCACTGAAGGAAAACATGGAATTGAATTTCTATAAGCATGAGAGGCAGTTTGATTATAGTGGTCACTTTCCAATGTCTATGTATTTCAAAATATGATGTTGCATATATATTGATTTTGCCAGTTATAGGTAAATAAAAAAGAGAATAGTTAAAAACCTTTGTATCTGCACTGAACATAGCCAGACATCTTTGTGGCCATTTTCCCTAAACAATATAGTAGAGAATTATTTACACAGAATTTGTACTCTATTGAGGGTCATAAATAAATCATCTACAGATCATTGAAAGTGTATGGTAGCATGTGTATAGGTTCTATGCAAATACTGAGCTGTTTTCTATAAGAGACTTGAGAATCTGCGGGTTTTAGTATTCATGAAGTTCCTGGTACCCTCAAGTCCTGAGGGATGGATGTATTAGCTTCTATGAGTAAACAAACTCTTTGTACCTTTCTTAACTAACAGACAAGGATGATTTATAATTAAGACACAATCTAGTGGCCTCAAGTGCTAAGTCATTTGTTTGGGGGAAGCAAATGAAGCACTTCCCCGCAGGGCAAAGTTTATTTACAAGCTCCTTCAGGACAGGGAGCAGTTCTCAATATGTGAGGATCCTGAACCCCCTGCACCGGTAGGTGTGTGACAAACATTGGTTGAAAGAATCGCCTCTTTTATTGTAAACAAAATGGCAGAAACTTTTGTTTAGTTCTTTTCCAGGGTATCTCAGATAGCTGGAATCCAGCTGAATGTTTCTAGACTCTGGAAAGTGGGCTATCCAGAATGGGAGATGACTTATTCAAAGTCCCAGGGATAATCTCTCAAAGAAAAGTAAATATTGTTAACTCTAGGAATCTTTTTTATACTATCACATAACCTAGGCATCTCCTTGCATGCAGCTTGTCAACAAGAGGCTAAAATGTGCAAATGGAAAGCTACCCAGAATTCTCTGGAAGCTGGGCTGGTATCGTCTCCTCTCCAGATGTGGAAGTTGAGGGATTGATTCTGAGTCTGCAGGAAAGGTTAGCTAGAGGTTGAATTCTTTCAAGGAGGAGAAGCTGAGGAGCACAGAGGAAGAGCTGCTCTGCAGAATAGAGGCAGACAAGGGACACCTTCTGTGTGCTACATGTCAATTCAGTCCTGATGACATCAAGGGGGGATGAATGGCCAGGAGAGGAGGGGAGATGTCACTGGGAGGCCCGCTGTCTCTGAGATGATGGCTGCCACCAGAAGTAGCTCCTTGGAGGCAAGGAGCTCAGTGAACAGCTTGGGAAGCTGAACAGCTCCTGCTTTCTGCCATCAAGGGGGAGCTGGACTGTGGGAGCTGCAGGTGGGGTAGGAGGGACGAGCAGGCCACACCGGAGAACCATCCTTTCCTGAGCCTCCTCCTGCCCCAAAGGCCACCTGAAAGAACAGTCAGAGTGGTCTTCTAGAAGGATCAAGCCATCCTGGGCCTAAGCCTTTGGAACGCATCTCATTGAGTCTTAAGTAAAATCTAAATCTTGGCTCCTTCTAACCTCACTTGGTATCCCTTTCCCTTGTTATGACATTTGGGCTCTAGGGACATTCTTCAGCTCCTTCATGCAGGAGGGCCACTGCCCTATTCCTTACCTTCAGAATATAGCTGTGTCTGGCCTTAACCTACATATGGTCACCTGTTGAATGGTCCCATTCCACTGCTCTTTCTGTTCACAGCCCTTACCGCAACTTACACTCCTATTTGCACATGTATACTGATATTCATACCCAGTCCATACCTGATTCTCTTGCTAAATGATGAACCTCATGAGAATGAGGACCACTGTGGGTAGAATTGTGCTCCCCACCCCATCCTACCCCCAAAGACATCCATAGCCTACTCCCTGGAAACTGAATATCTTCCCTTATATAACAGAAGTGCCTTTCCGGGTGTGATTAAGTGAAGGATCTTGACACAGGGAGATTGGCCTGGCTCATCTGCGTGAGCCAAATGGCACCCCTGAGGTTCTCATGAAAAAGGCCAGGAAGACAGAGCCAGAGAGAAAGACTCACAGGAGAGGTCATAATGGAATCAGAAGCTAGAGTGGGGCTACAAACAAAGGAATGTGGGCAGCCCCCGTAATCTGGGAAAAACAAAGAGACAGGTCCTCCCCAAGAACTTCCATACCCAATCAGCTCTGTGGGAACTTGAGTTTTATCCCAGGGAAAACTGTTTGGGATTTCTGACTTCCAGAACATACAATAATAAATGTGTATTATTTTAAGTCATTAAATTTGTAGTCATTTCTCTTCAGTGTCAATAGGAAACCAATATAGGGCCATGTCTGGTTAGTTAAGTGCCTTGTGCAATTTTTAGTGCATAATAAATGCTCAATAAATAGCCACGACTGCAAAGAATGGATAAGTGCAGTATGTGGGCCAAGAAGACAATGTGAAGAGAAAAAAATTGCAGTCCTGGGCAGTGCATGGTATTTAGTTCATTCATTCATTCATTCATTCATTCATTCATTCATTCATTCATTATGTATTCATCCATTCATTCATTATGTATTCATCCATTCATTCATTATGTATTCATCCATTCATTATGTATTCATTCATTCATTATGTATTCATTCAACAAACATTTCAGTAGTCATCTGGCTGTAGGTTATGTGTTTGGCTTTGAGTGTGATCCAGATGAAGCAGACATCTCCTGGTCCTGTGCAGCTGTTACATAAATGCAGGAGAGAGTTGGTGAGCGAGTGAGTAAGTGAACGTGATCATGGCCCGGACAGTCTGTGTAGAAGGGACTCAGTGCAGTCATGGCAGAGAGTTTTGAGGGGAGGAAGCCCCAAACCTCAGAGGCCCGGCCTACATGAGGTCTCAGAAATCCTGCTGTCTCCTCCAAAGGCAGGTTCTGCCTCTGGTTTTTTTCCTTGGAGGCACTAGTACTTGTCATGTTCGAGAGTGGCATATGTGTGAGTGTGTGTCTTTACTTGTGTATCCAGGGGGCTCTTGGTCTCCAAAAAGAAGCTGTGAATACTCTGGTCTCAGAAGTCCACAGAACAATTGCCCACAAACCTCCCCCAACTGCCCGCCACAACAGCTCTGAGTCATTAGTCCCATTTTACAGATGAGACACGGGCCTAAGCAGACTCAGTGGCTGCTTAAGCCACATCGTTAGGAAAGGTACATCTGTCCACATTTCAAGCTTGATCCCATCCTGCACCAGGCCATGTCCACACGGCCCCAGGGGCTTGGGGAAGAACAGAGTGGAGGCCAACCCACCAGTCTGGGTGCCATCATGCACCCCACAACTGGTGTTCTAGCCAACAGCCCTTTCCTGAGGTTTCCAGCTGAGGCAAGCGGCTGCTGACCTCTCATTCCCCACTTCTGGACAAGACTATCCCAGATGAATCTCCGCTGGGGACACTGTTGGGTCCAGGCCTTAGCTTAAACAGCCTTTAGGAAACTCAACATCTGCCAGAGAAACACACCCAAGGCTCTATTCCCTACCAACACAGGCTGCGAATCAGGAGTGTGACAGCTCACCAGGTCCTTGTCACCCTAGGGGAGTTTTGCCCAAACTGCCTCAGACAGAAGAAGAGGATCCTATATTGTTTTCTATTTCAGCATTGTATTGTTATTGTTGCTATTATTATTAAACTCTAAAACTACTGCTTGCTCTTTGCTATTTATGTTAGAGAAATGCATATAGCACGTACCCCCTGCTCAGAGCTACTGTGAATTTCTTGTAGACTTTTTTCATGCATTGATACATGTGTACACACTTGCACGCTCAGAAACATATGTGGTGAAATGTTTTATAACAGATACAATGTTCTTATGCCAATTGATTTGCAAATCACTTGCTTTTCCACTTAAAATACATTATGGATGCCCTTGAATGTCAGGAAATCTGCGCTGGGCACTGTTCTTGCAATGATCACAGAGCACAGGGCGAGACAGACAGATTACAGGATCTTCAGCCGTTCCCCTCTCACGGGACACTTGAGTTCAAATTTGCACTGCTGCAATACAGTACTTACCCTCAGATCTCTGTACCCTGGTGAAAGTATTACTATATATAAACTCCTAGATGTGACACTGTTGGTGTCGCTTAAAACCTTAACAGATGATGACAAATTACCTGATCCAAGTTCAATTTGATTTATAGTCCCAATGCCAAAGCCGATGGGGATTTCACCCTTTCTTAGTCCTCTCTAGGCTCATCCTATAGCAATGATGAAAAATGCAAAAATGGCACTGACAGTCATTGCTATTATTGTGTCATCTAATAATAAGGCAAGGAGCATTTGTTGAGGTCTTTCAGGGGACCATCACTCTGCTAAGCTCCAGATGTTCAGTACTTCACTGACTTTAAGGGAAAACCACTCTCAGTGGGGGCTGTACAGATGAGGAAATTGAGACCCAGAGAGGTAAGTCCTTTACATAACATGCAGATACTAAATAGTAGGGCTGGAATTTGAATCCAAGCAGTCTGGCTCTGGAGTCCACACTCAATTGCTGTGTTAAACTGCCCTTCCACTAGGGACCCCTTAGGCCAGCCCCCAGCAAGGGCCAGGACCTGTCATGCTGCATCATGGAAGAGGCTGGGAGTCGCAGGCAGGCTAGCACGGCAAACTCGCAGGGATCCTTCCTTGGCCAGGGGGATGAAGAATCTAAGAAGCCCAGTGTTCTGTTCTCTGAAGATGCTAGGAACTTCCTCTAGGGACAAGAAGAGCTTGGGGCTTTTATACACACTTTTTCTTTAAAATGGCTCTTCCCTGGCCTTGGTGCGTAAACACACTACAATCAGTTTCAGGGACAAGGCACTACCCAGTGTCTCAAGGGGGTGGAATGGCTAGAGGGGAGCACCCAGGCCCACCACCCTTTGGGGTTTCAAAGGGTCTTTTGTTCATTCACCCCTCTCCCAGAGCCATGCAAGGGGACAACGCTGGGGACAGCAGTGGGAGGGAGTCTTCTATCCCTGGACATGCCAAGCCACCTGTCTAACCAACCCTGTGGCACATACCGAGGTGATTCAGTTTGTGATTCACACTGTAGTCTTTACTGGCTGTGGGTGAATGGCTCTCATACCAGGACCATGGAAGCCTGCCCCAGACTTGACCTTGACAACAAATCCAAAGTTGCAAGAATTCACAACACACCTGAACTCTAAGGACACAGTCTAAATCCAAGCAGCGTGGGCAGGCAACACATGTTGTCCTCTGCCATGGGGGCTGCATCTGGGTGCTGCTCAGGTATAGCACGGAAGCTTCACTCGCCTCCCACTGTTCACACAGGGGTAGCTCAGCGTGGCGCTGTAGTCTGGGGCTGAGGACCAGGGATGTTTCCTCACCATATGTCCCTCATTGACTTAGCAGAAAATCAGCCCACAACCTGCATGACTGGGGATGATGTCATCTAGCCACACAGACTTGCCCAGGCTGTGCAAGTCTGCATTTCACAAATGCTCTTTGCCCGTACTGGAGAAACTCCTGTGAGCAGCTGTCACAGGAAGCTAGAAGGGAGAATGTGGCTGCAGCAGCAGCAGCAGCAGCAGCAGCAGCAGCACTGTGGTCACCAGGGGCAGGGTTCCATGAGGATGCACCCCGGGCCTCCCTGGCCATCTCTGGTTGCCAGCCAGTCCTCTCGGCATGGACTAGCCCATTAGAGCTTTGGCACAGGCCCACCCACCTCCCCACTCTCTCCTCCTCAGACACTATACCCCCTCCACCTCCCCAAGCACGGGGTACCTGGCAGGTTGAGGTTCTTCTGCTGCCGGGTGCACTGAGGGGAAGGGTGTAGGGGAGAAGGTGGCGTGGCACTGGGCGGGAGCGGGGGTGCTGGTGAGGAGGGCGTGGAGGATGTCGTGGACGAGGGGTTGCTGCTGGAGTCTGGCTGGTAAGGGACGGGGATGTGGTCCTGCAGGAAGAAAAGAAAGCAGGGATCAAGGATGGGTGGAGAACCTGGCACACAGCGGAAAGCGAGCTGAGCAGGGAGGGCCCCACTGGCTCCCTCTGCAACTCTTGCTCGTTCTGCAGTCCCCGGATCCTCCCGGAGTCCCATCTGCCTCCTCAGCCCCTTGCACTGCCCCAGGGGTGCATCCAGCTGTGGAGGGAACACCTTCTGCAGCCAGGCTCCTGGGCGCTGCCGAGGGAAAGGTTACCACATAATGAAAACCATAGAGTGCACAGCCACTGCCTGGTGCCTCTTTGATTCCAGATGCCCTTTGCCACGGTGCCCAGAGTGCTCTTCCCATCCTGACACCTCTCCTCCTGAGTGTTTATTAAAGAATCAACAGCCTGACAGAGCCCGAGAGGATGGCCATGAGCCTTCCACACCTCTGCCCGCACCTCAGTTGGAATCTGCGTCCTCTCTCCTTGCCCCTGGATCAGCTCCGGAGCAAGGATGAAGTTGGAAACTGGTGCATCTTCAGAACAACCAAGGCGGGGTGGGCTTAGGAGCACGGGAGGTGGTAGAACAGCATCCTTCCCAGAGACACACCACCTACAAGTTCAGAGTCCCGTGCTGTTTGGAAGGGAAATCTTTGCAGGTCATCTGGATTATGGCAGGCCTTGAATCAGGTGACACAGACCACTAGACCGAGGAAACCACACAGCACCAAGCTAGCCTGGACTGCAGAAGCCACCAGAAGCTGGGAGAGAGGCAAAGATCCTCCTGCAGCTCTGGAACGCACCTCCGTCGACACTGACAGCCGAGCAGCATCCCACAGCGTGGATGGGCCATGGCGCACCCACTGAGGGACATCTAAACTGCTTCCTGGTCTTTGGCTATTGTGGATAGAGTTGCTGTTAAACATTTGAGTACATTTTATTTTATTTATTTTTTATTAGCAGAACCGGGGATTGAACTCAGGCCCTTGCGCTTGCCAGGGAAGCGCTTATTCTACTGAGCCATCTCCCCGGCCCCTTGAGTACAGATTTCATGTGAAGATATGACTTTATTTCTCTGGGATAAGTTCCCAGGAATACAATTTCTGAGTAATATGGCAGTGGCATTTAGTCCTTAAAGAAAATGCAAACATTCTTTTCCAGAGTGACTGCATCATTTTACTCCAGGTGTACGCGAGGGTTTGATTTTTCCCTGCATCTCCGCCAGTGTTTGGAGTTGTCTCTGTTTTTCATTCTGATACAAGTAGAGTAGTATCTCATTGTGGTTTTAATTTGCATTTCTCTAATGTCTAATGACCCTGCATACCTTTTCATGTACTTACTAACCATCTGTATATTCTTTTTGGTTTATATTACTATGACTGTATAAGTCTTAAAATTGGGAAGACATTTTTTCATTCACCTTTTTTCCCCAAGACTTTTAGGCTATTGTTATTATTTTTTCTCCTTGTATACTGTTCAGACTGGCCTTGCATTCACTTTGTAGCCCAAGATGGCCTCAAACTCGCAGTGATCTGCCTGCCTCAGCCTCCCGAGTGCTGGGATTGCAGGCATGTGCCATCATATCCAGCCTTATATAACTTTAAAAATGCTTTTGATTTTTATTTTTATTGGTGATACTGGGGATTAACCCAGGGCCTTCATATTGAGCTATGTCCTTACCCTTTTTCATTACTTATTTTGATCCAAGGTCTTGCTAAGTTGCTAAACTCCCCAAACTGTGCTTAAACTTGTGGCCTTCCTGCTTCTTGAGTGGCTGAACCTGTGCCCAGCTAGAATGATCTTGTATTAATCTGACTGGGATTAAATAGGCTTTGGGCTGAACCTATCTATCAATTATAAGGAGAACTGACTTCTTAACTATCTAGAATCGCACAGTCCATTAATATAGTATGCATATTACCTTGTATGCCCCCAAGATAGTAGCTTTTAGAAATACAAATTTATTTGCTTATAGTTCTGGAGGCCAAGTCTGAAACCAGGGCCTTAGCCCACTTGATTCCTGAAACTTTCCATGGAATCCTTCCTTGCCCCTTGCTGGCTGAGCCAGCCATCTGTGGCATCGTTCGGCAGGCAGCTACCCCAATCCAACCTCTGCCTTTGCCGTCCCATGGGCTCGCCTGTGTCTTCTGTCTTCTTCTAAGGATAAAAGCCATACTGGATTAAGGGAACACCCCGCTCCAGCACGACCGCATCTGAATTTGATCATATCTATACAGACCCCTTTACCAAAGAAGGCCACATTAGCGGGTCCTGGGCATTAGGATTTCAAGCACATCTCTGTAGAAGATACAGCTCAACTTACTATAGTGTGTCTCTTTGTTTCCATTCACTGTGCTTCATAGTTTTCAATATCAAAGTCCTATAAATATTTTATTAAATTTACTATTTCCATTCTGTTGAGCAACTGTAAATGGCACATTATAAATTTAGGTTTCCATATGTTAACTGGCAGTGTAGAGAAATACAAGTGACTTCCACACATTGGCCTCCTCCTATCCTGTTCAGTTAGTCGTGGTAGGAGGATTTTCATTTTGTTTTGTTGCTATTCTTTGGGAATTTCCACATATACTAATGTAGACAGCAGGTGATTTCCTGAGGATGGCTTTGCTTCTCTTTTTCCAACCTGTATGCCTTTTTATTTCCTGGCCCTGTTGGGCTGGCTAGAAGTTCCAGCACTCAGCTGAATAAGAGTGGTGAGACTCGACGTTATCCATGTACAGGATATGTTTTACTCAGCTTGGTTCTGGGTCTGTGAGTTTGTCTCTTACCCCATGGGATCCACTGCTAGCCTCTCCAGTTCCCAGTCTTGGATCTATGAAGACAAAATAAACCTCAGGGACCTCAGCAGTGTGTTGTTCCTTGGGTCCCTCGCTGGTCTTCTCTCCTCTTATGTTTATTTTATACACGATGTCAAGGGCTTTCAGTTGTACTTGGTAGGGGGAAAACATACCTACACCATCTTCCTAGAAGCAGTGACGTCTTTTTGTTAGTTCACTTGATCCTAGCTACAAACTTGCAAGTGAGGTGTGAGCCCTGGATAGAGAAATAGGGATTCTGGGAGTGGAGGTTTGGCTGTGCTTGAGTGGTGAGAAGTACACAGGTGTCCCCTGTACCTCAGTCCTTCCAGGCTGTGGAATTTTCCTTAGAATCTTGGTCCTTCCCAGTGTGACCTCTAGCCTGGTAAGAGAGAGCTAAGTTTGAGTCTCAGAAGAAGGCAGGGGATACCTAAGCATTTGGCCGTAGTTTTACTGTCACAAACAAGGGTGTTCTATAGATCACCGTAGCCACCTGCCAGGCAAGACCACCTTGGAGGTAACTCTGACCTAGTGTCACAGAAGGAGACCAGGAAGCCAGCCTTCTCTCTCTGCCCTAATTTGTCTGAAGGTAATTACATTTCCATGATACACAGATATGTTAGTGGAATAACATGTCAGGCACCAGTGGGGCTGAGATTTATGTGCTTGGACATGGCATGGAGAGAGGCTTTCACTCAGGCTGGTGGGGCATGGGAGGTTTTTCACAGAAGTCAGAGGCTGGGAGGGTCATTCAAGGGAATAGGGACCTGACAGTGGGTTATCAAAGTGCCCTAAACCTCTGCTCTTTGAATTTCTTCCACTCACAGACTCACAGATTTTAAATGTCCACAGATGCCCTGTTTAGCTGCTCATTATCTAAGTTAGAAAGCCAGAAAGACTTGTGCTGAACGTTGGCTCTGTGGGCAGGGATTGGTGTGTAGGCCTTTTCAAATGATGGTGGATGTTTCAAATATTGGTCTACGACTTAGGTTGGAGCTGGGCTGACATCACCTACTCCTCTTTCACCACTCCCTTGCTTCCAGGAGAGATCTGCTGAAGTCATGTATAGTGGCCCTAGGGTCCTAGCACAAACCAGCCCCTTCCACATCTTCCAGGCTGAGGACACAGTGTCATCTCTCCTTGGCAGGTCTGCTAGCCCCGTCATATTCCAGCTCTTCTTTGTCCCAAATGCAGCTCAGATTGGGCCTCCCCTGAGAAGCTGGCCCGCCCCTCCCCCTCCCACCTGAGGTGGTGCCCACTGTGGCTACCCTAGCTCCCCCTCTGCTTCTCCAGAGCCACCTCTCACCTCTGTCTCCTCCTCTAGCATAGAGGCTCCTAGGGACCAGGGCCAGGTTACACTCATCTCAGAATTCTCAGCACTTAGCAGAGTACAAGGCATGCAGTGGGCCCGCAATTAAATGTGTGCTGGATGAAGGAAAAAAGAATGAAATGAGAGAAAGAAGGTTTGGAGGCATGGAGAAAATGAGGGAAGAAGAAGATCTATTTCCTCCCACTGGACTGTGTCATTTATCTCAGAATTTGAAGAATTCTTTATTAACCTTGGGGAGGGTTAATAAATGTGAATAAATGAATGAATGAGTTGGTCAGTTGTCTTTACTGAGGAAGGGGTTGGCTTTATCTGTGGAGGACAGGAATTGGGTCTTTATCCTGTCCGTGGCTCAGGGGTGATAAGAATAAACAGACTCCTTAACGTGCATGATGCCCATTTCCAGCAGAATTGTTCCAATAGGAGGGGACATTCCTTCTGCAGATAGACCAGGTCTCTATCCCAGTCAGACCAGCAGATAGAGGTCCCAGTAGAGGTAAATTTGAACTCTACAGGAAGGCCAATGGTATGACTGCTATTTCTTTCTTTTTTTTTAATTTTTATTTTATGTATTTGGTACAAGGTCTCACTATGCAGCTTGGCCTCATAGGAGTAATCCTCCTGTTTTCAGCCTCCCCAGCGCTGGGATTATAGAAATGTGTCATCATGCCTAGTCTCTGTGGTCGGCTCAGCATGCGTAGGGGTGGGGCTGGCGCCACATGTGGTGCTGGGGAATGACTCCCAATCCCTGTACTTGCCTAAGTGGTGCTTAGTCCACTGCACTATCTCATTGTTCCACAACTGCTATTTCTGAACAGAGATAAGAGATGGAAACAAACCTTAGAGACCACTCAAGTCATCACCTTTATTTCATTGTTTTGGGTGGGGATGCTGAGGAATAGATTGGTTTGCTGGAGCTATGGGTCCAGATCCCAACAACCAGTCTAAGGCAGAAATCCAAGGTTCTGCCAAATAATAAGACACTCACATTTGCCTGTGGGACTCAGGTCTCTTCAGGCGCTTGCTGCACCCCAGGGAACACTGATTTGGATATGAGGGTGCCCAGAACTGCTTTCTCATGGATATTTCCTATGGAAACTGTCCTTGCCTTCTCACCTACAACCTTCTCCAACAGAGGACTGTAGTGATAACTGGTCAGTAACCTGTGATGTGGGATGAAATGGTGAACAGGGTCAATAATGACTGGAAAGAAAAAAAAAAAAAAGCACTAGGAGCAAAGCCTGGGTAGAGCAAGACTGAAAGAGAACAAAGACTCCATAAATCAGCAGAATACACATCAGCTGTAGCTCATGAGGAGAAGGCACTCCATGGAGGAGGAATCAAGGACCCAGTGAAAAGATGAGGGTAGAGAGGAGGAACCCTGGCAACAGTGATGGGGCAGGGCTGAACCCCAAAGAATGTCACTCATTGTCACAATGGAAGACTGAGCAATGATCCATCCTTTTACTAGGGACATAGGAGCCTCCTGGCTCCAGGCCATCTGCCATAGCTCGTGTCAGGAGGCCCAGCTCCCGGGAGGTGACCTCCCTTCCGCTATCTGCCCCATGCCCATCCTTACAGTAGACAACTCGTTCTGCTGAGTTGCTGAGGTGGATCCCTGCTCCTCCCAGCCGACATCAGCCAGCCAGCATGCAGCTGCTTCAGACAGTGCACCCACAGCAGGCAGGACCTCAGAGAGCGCGCCCACTGCAGGTAGGACCTCAGACAGCATGCCCACAGCAGGCAGGACGTCAGCCTGCCTCGGCTGCCTCTGCGGATGGCTCTTCTGATGTCTAGCATGTGGAGGGTCAAGGGCTGTAGATAGGTCCCCTGGGAGATGCAGGGGCTACCGCTGCTGCTTCTCTGCATTCCTCCCTTTGCTCTGTTCCTTACTCTCCCTTTGATCCTCCATCTTTTGCCATCTATTTCCTCCACTTCACCCACCCTTCTTACCTCCTTGTCTCCCTCTTTCTTTTTCTCACCATCTTTTTTCCCTGTTTCCTATTCTTTCTTCTCTTTCTCTCTCCCTCTTCTATTTCTTCCTCTCTTTCCCACCCTTTTCTCTCCTCCTCTTTGTTCCTCCTATTCCTTCTTGTTTCTGTTCTCTCTCCCTCCTTCTTTTTGCTTCATCACCAAGTTCCTGGCAAGTGCTGAATACCCAGTGCTGGACCAAATCCTTTATGCATATCATACATCCAATCCTTTCTACAACCAACAACACTCTTGTTACTCAGCCCACTTTACAGAGGGAAAAACTAAGGCAGGCAGAGCATGAAATGCTTGCCCACAGTCACACAGCAAGCAAGACCTGAGTGGCAAGCACAGCCCTCCTGACCCCAAAATCAACATGCCAGCTACCATGCCAGGAGCAGAAGCAAGGCCACTGTGAACCCGGATGGGTGGAGCCAGACAGAAAAACAAACATAGCGCAACGAAAGGAAATCTTCAGACCAAATTGGTTTAGAAATCTATTGCACTAACCACATCATTGCCTGACAAGAAGAATCTGCACAAAGCCAGTGAGACGAGAAAGAGGGAAAAAATAACCCAACTTGATGATAGACCCTGTCCACCTTCACGTCAAAGCTGCCTTCTAAATAGAGGTTAATTTATTTCCCTGATCAAATTCTCCGGCTGGCAGACAAGCAGAACAATGTCACGGTCACTGATCCACCCTATCTGCATTTCTGTCCCATCTGACACCAAGGGGCTCCAGTGCATGAAAAGCTAGAGGAAAAGGTCTTGAGGTGGCTCTACAAAGCTCTTGCCCCCCCCCCCCGGATGTCAGAAGAAAGGATGGCGCACAAGACATAGGTACTTCCCAGGAGCCTCATTACCTGAGCATCCTTAGCCCTCCCAGGAAGGAGCCCCTCTTCCAGGAATCTGCATCTTTTCCTTTTTTTGTTTCACTTATTTATTTGCAGCACTGGGGATGGGACCCAGGGCCTCTCATGTGCTAGGCAAGCACTCTTTTACTCAGCTGCCTCTCCAGGCCTGAGACCAATATCTTTTGTAAATAGCAAAGCGAAAAGGAACTCAGTGTGACATTTTGATCAAAGGCCCCAAGACATTAACTAATGAAACCAGCTAGAATTTCCTGGGCACTTACTAGCTGCTAGGACTTACACTGTTTTTAAATGTAGATGATTTAATTTTACCTCCATGGCTTGGAGGTTGACACCCTTATTGCTCACCTGGGATGCCACAGAAAAAAGTGGACTCAAATCCGCAGCCTCTTGGGCTCCTCTTATTCAGACTTTCAGGCTCTGTCTCTTCCTCCCTGAACCTGAGCAGGCTGGAGCACGCTCCTATCAGTAAAGCTCTGCAGCAGGGATCCCACCTCATGTGCTAACTTGATGGTTCCTTGAGCTGTGAGGTGCTACAAGCCCAGCTACACGGAAATAGCTGTAGTGTGAGTAAGCCTGGGCCACCAGGAACGTACCGTGCAGCGTGCTGGCTGTCCTTTCTGCCGAACCCAGACTTGGACTCACCCAGCCTATGCACCAGGCATGTAAGGAGCAGTACCTCCAGTCCTGGGTAGGCAGACTCTTGCTGTAAACAACCTGATGGCCGGCATTGCAGGCCTGGCAGGCCAGATCATCCCTCTTGTAACTGCTCCACCTTGCTGTTGCCGCAGAACAAAAGCAGCACGCAGCCTGGGGGTGGCTTTCATCAATTAACTTTGATTCATTAAAAAGGTGGTGGGCTGCCCCCTTGGCATGGGGACATCATGTGTCAGTCTGGGCTGTACATGGCTATAAGGCCAAGGGTGTCGCTCAATGGTAGAGCACTTGTCTAGCATGCCTGAGGACCTGGGTTCCAACCCCGGTATTGCACCCTTGTCCCCACAAATAAACAATAAAACAGAAAATAGAACCATGAGGATGACTCTCACTGCCGACTGGAAGAGTTTCCCCCTGGACTCCTGGACATCACAGAGCCAAGGAATCCATCTCTCCTAGGCTCTGTCCCAACCTCTAAGAAACAGATGCTGTAAACAAAGGACAGGAGTGGTTGTTGAACACTGCTAAGTTTGGGGTAGCTTGCTGTGCAGCAGAAGATAACTAGAACACCCCATTTCACTCTAAGAAGACTGAAGTTCAGACAGGTTGAATTACTCATCAGAAGTTTCACAGCCAGTAAGCAAAAGAAGCCAAGGCTGGTTTTTCTGGCTCCAGAGACCAAACAAGGACCCAGCTGGTGTCTAGCGAGATCTCATGGCAAAAAGTGTCATGGTAGCACAAGAGCACGCAGACTTTGATGGGAGGCCAGAAGAGGAAGCCAGAGAAAGAAGAAGAGACCAAACTATGCATGGTCTTGTGAGCTGTGGTAAAGGACCCAATTTATTTTCTAAAAACCAGAGAAAGTTGCTGGATGGATTTTAAGTGGAGGAGTGATGGTATTCCAGTTCTATCCATTAAGATTCATCCTGGCTGCCTTGTGGAGAACAGACTGAGGAGGGAGCAGCCCTGATCTACCCTATTCAGAGAAGCCAGGCTTTGCTTGCCAAGGAGGGGTCAGCAGTCATCATGACAACCCTTGGGGACATGCACGTAGATTGGCGACCTCCCCCATCTTTGGCTGATCATACTTCATCCACCTTCAACACAATGCACGGAGACCTCAGGGCACCATCTTCCTCTTGCTGTGTGGGTCTGGAAGCACCCGAGGGACAGTTTTGCTGTAGCCTCATCAACAGACCGAACAAAAGGTGTGTAAATCACACTGGAAAGAAGGATGTTCCAGAGCCTGCGACTGGCCACCAGCCCAAAGAATGACCAACCAAACTGGCTGTGGCTCAGAGATGAAGGTCCCCAAAGTTATCCATCTTTGTGTCCATCCAGTCTCCGGCAGGAGCTGAGAAATAGATCCCCCAACCTTTAGCTCACAGATGTTCAGAAAGCCGAGCACCATCTGCAGAGCGATTGGGCAGATGGGAAACATCTCACGGAGCAGAGCAGGCAGGGTCTGGCCCGCCAAGGAAACTCCCTTTTGGCATCTCTGCTCAGCTCTCATGCTTTCCTCCTCCACACACTCATTCATTCTCATTTCTCGGTGCTCTTGCTTTAAATCAGACAGATGCCTGGCACGCGTACCTCTCCACTGATTGCTCGATGCCCCGTCCCCAGCTTACACAAAGCAAACTGCACTTCCAGATCTGTCCTTTCCTGCTCCGGCCCAGCACCTGACCTTGCCAGCCCCACAGGCCCCGCCCCAGCAGAAGCTCAGTCTCACCTTGTTGATTTTGTTGGTTTTGGGGAGCGTCTGGCTGATGTGCAGGTCTGAATACCGGGGCGGCTTCCGTACAGGGTTGTTGATGTCGCACGGGACTGACTCCGTCCGGACTAACCTTGCTGGGTCCGTAGGGGGAAAAGACAGAGATATGAGAACTTCAGTATCATTTTGGCTTTGACCATGCCAGGAGCGCAGAGCTCAGATTCTGCCTTGAGGTCCTGGACCTGACACTAGGGCAACCATCACCCCACCACCGTAGTGGGCTCTGGCTGTTCTCTGTGATCTCTAAACATTTTACACTGTTAGTATATGACCTTTGTCAATAAAAATCACAGTAGGAGAACAAAAGCTATCAGGGTTTCGTTTTGTTTCAATGCCACTATTGCTTCATATTGCCATTCATTTTTGAGCTGAGCCCCATTTAAAATACAAGAGGGTCCTGATTTCTCGGGGCCTAGGGTTAGTGAACTAGGTCATGATGGCCACCTGCCCATCCTACCCGCCTGCAGATCACCTTTTGGATTAGGATCACCTTTTGTTCCTTATGGGGTTTCTCAACCTGTTGCACACTGAAACATCGTTTGTTCTAATCAAGCACGGGTCCCTGAGAGAAAGACTCTACTTTTCCACCCTGACCCTCGATGTCATACGTAGAAGTCTCATAGGGAGCTGGGCACATAGTGGTGCTAAATAAATGCCTGCTGATCTCAGCCCAAACCCAATCCTCTTTCCCCTCCAGCGTTTCTATTACTAACACAGAGTATGGTGAGGGACAGTAGCGAGAAGCTCAAATTCAAGTCCCATGCTTGGTACTGGTTCTTGTTAGTTGTTTTTTATTGTGGAGATGAGAGGGAGGGATTGGCTGAGAAGTTAAAGCTTTGGACTGACCCAGGGATTTAATTTCTCTGCTTAGCCTGAGCTGCCATTGCCATGGAAACTGACTCTATTTTCAACTTTTCATCAACAAGGGGGAAAAAGCAAGAGGCTGGAAGGCTTCTGGAAAGTTCAGCTTGCTTGGCCTGTACCGACACCTGCGGTGTTGGAGCACAAGGAGCATGACCTCGAAGGTGGGTAGGAGGGAACCCTCCTCCAAATACCAGCCTCTGAGCACAGGTCACCTGCCAGCAGGCTGGGTCTTGCCTCCGCAAAGGAGCTGGCCTCTGGTAGCACCTACTAAGGGGAGGAACTCAGTGGGAGGCGAATTCCCCAAGGAAGCTGACCCATCCAGAGGTATGGCTCAGATGCAACCAGACCCAGGTTTCAAAATAGCCTCATCAAGTGTATCCAGTTTCTTAGGGAACAGATGGTTCTTAATTAAGGCTGTGGGGTGGGCAGGGGCAGGAGAAGAGAAGTAAAGCCTTGTCTTGAATTTCTCTCTTCCTGGTGATCAGCAGTACAAAAGTCATCACAAACCCACTGCCCTCTGGTTTCGGCGCTGCTTTCTGCAGCAATTGCCTCCTTCTTTACATTTCCCTTGGGCTCATTCTAAACTTGAGTGACTCCCCTGAGCAAGCACTAGCCAGGGCCAGGAGAGATGGAGAACAGAGAATGAAGGGTGGGACTTGCACTGGCACGTTGCTGTGTCCTAAAGTTGCTTTCTGCCCAACAGATGGGAAGTGGCAGGTAGGTGGCCAGAAAGACTTTATAATATCTAACAAGTTGCTAATAAAATAAGCATCTGGTTCAGGAAACTGTATTTGGACTTTTGTTTGAAATGTCAGAGCACCTGAGGATACAGGTCCGCATGGCCGCTGGAGTGGTCAATCTCTCGAGATGGCACCTGGCTCTCTCTGTCCAACTATTCCCCTTTAGGATACTTGCCGTCCCTGGGAGGCATCTGAGTTTCTCTGCAACTTCTGTTCTTGAGCAGCATTTTGCAACTCTAAGGTACATGGAAATCTAGATTCTGTTAAAAATGCAGATTTTGGATTTGTAGGCCTGGGGCAGGGCCTGAAGTTGGACATTTCTAACATACTCCTAGGAGATCACAGTGTGGCTGGTTCAAGGATTATGCTTTGAGTAGTAAGAGCCTGGACATGATGACCAGTGTCCAGCCTGCAGTGAATAAAAATGCTCTGTACCTGTACTATTCACTACACTATGGCAGACACATGTGGCTACCGAGCCATGATGCGTGACCAAGTAATTTTAATTTGTAGTTTTGTTTAGTTTTCATTAATCTAGAGTTAAGCAGTAGATATAGTCAGTAACTGAAGACAGCACAAGCCTAGAGCATCCCCCAGGGGTGAACTGCAAAATGCATAAGAGAGACTGGAGGCAAATACTCCACAGGTCAATGGTCAGAGGAATTATTTGGAAAAGTGGACTATAAGCTTGCTTCCTATTTGGTCCTTGGCAGGCATAGACAAGTCATTCCTTCCAGATAAATGGGTCTTGCTTTTATATTGTGAAAGGCTAAGAATAAACTCCCTGCCTGATTGGGTTAGCCCAAACATTCTTAGAGCCCCCAAAGGTAGAATACAGATGGCCCAAACCAACAGGCATGAGCCAGATCCTTCCCCAAGGCAACTTCTGGAAAGCCAGCTGACTGATTCTAGAGAGCACACAATGGAAAAACACTCAGCCAGCACCCTTCTTATGAGTGGAGAAAAAGCAATGGCATTGAGGGAAATAGAAGAGGTAGAAGTTAAGAGAAGAGACAAGAATGAGAGGATAAGGGCTGAACCTGGGGGCTAAAAATATGGACCAATATAAAAGCAAGGGTTTTCAAGGACAAGCACACAGACAAATAAGGAGGACAGAAGCCAGGAAGAAGACATGAGGGTGAAAGAAAGGAAGTGGATAAGTATACGAGAGCAAGGAGGTACCCAGAGCCATGCCGGGTGGGATGGACAACATCTTGGATGGTCAGTAGGAGTCCTCACCCCAAACCCACCACTGGGGAGCAAGTGTTAAATACTTACCTCCTCGGTGGATGATCAGGAGATGGCAGGGTGGGGCTTCTTTGGTGCATTTGTTGTGGCACTTTAACCTGAGGGATAAAAGAAGGAGAGAAAAAGATGGATAGATGGCTACATGAATAGAGAGATGGATGCATGGATGGATACATAGAGGAATAGAAGAATGGAAGGATGAACAGAAGGAAGGAAGGATATAAGTGGAACCATAGAGGATGAGTGGGTAAGGAGAAGTATTATGGATGGGTGGGCAGATGGGTAGAGTGGTATATAGATGGAAGTGTAGGTATATGGATGGATGGACAAATGGATATAGCTATAGGAAAGCATGGTAGATGAGTGGCTAGGTGGATGGATGAATGAGTAGGTAGTTGGGTGAGTTGGGACATAGAGGAAAGAGTGGTTTAATGGTTGCTTTGATAGATGGATGGATGGATGGATGGATGGATGAGTGGGAAGATGGATGTAGTTGGTATATAGATGGAAGAGTAAGTAATTGGAAGGATAAATATATTGGTGGGTGGCTAGATGGACAGATAACTATATGGATGGATGTGTGGATGGCTGGAAGTGTGGATGGATGCATGCATGCATTGATGGATGAATGCATGGATGAATAGATAAATAGATGTGTGAGGGGGTAGATGGAGTTGGTGGATATATGGAACAGTAGGTAATTGGAAGGGTGAGAAGATTGGTGGGTGGCTAGATAGATGAATAGAGAACTGTATGGGTGGATGGAAGAGTGGATGGATGGATGGATGGATGGATGGATGGATGGATGGATGGATGGGTAGTTGGATGGATGAAATGCCCAAACAGTCTGAAAATTTCTGGGTGCTTGTGGATATCAAGTGTGAGAGGAGATGAGGCAACTACTGCAGAGGCATATCCTTGGCAACCCTGAAATTGACTCTCAAGAGAGCTTCTGTCACCCCCACTCTAAGGTCCATTCTGGATCATCCCAGAGTGGGTGACAATTGTATTACCAACAGTGCCTATGTGGACATTTCCTGGGGGACTCATTTGTCCACTCTTGTACTACACATTTTACATAATGTTATATCATATGATCTTTGTAATACTAAGAAATGAAAACATAACATTAAAAATTAGTATCATTCCCACTTTCAAGGGGGAAAAAGTAAGATTAACTGATTTGTTCTTGCTGTACACATGGACCAGTTGTCCCAAAGCTGGTCTCTCATTTATTATAGAGGCTCAAGCTGTAGGGGACACAGAATGAGAACTTTCAGCTAGATAAAATCACTAACAGATACTAAGAGGTATTGAGTTGAAGAGTTTAGAAGCAAAACACCTGTATTTAGGTAAGCCCAAGATACCAACTCTCTCTTCTCCTAGTTACCTGAATTCATGAGGGTAATAAAAATCCTATATTCCTGTAGCTGGCTTTGTCATTTTCTTTCTGAGCTTTATGTCAGCCAGATAGACACACACTGTGGAAGAGGCTGTAAGTGCTTCATCCAGGTGCCCTTTGATTCCCTTCCTGCTATTATGCTCACCAGCCCAACTTCTGTGAGCTAGCACCTCTGCCTGATGGCTGATCACAGGCTGCCTGGGGGTTTAGGGTACAGTAAAAAGTCACACACACTATGCAGAGACTTGGGAAGTTCAGGTTTGCCTTCTGCCCCCTTCCTCTTGGGGATTTGACAGGTCTCTTCCACAGAATAGTTTGAATGGCTCTCAAAGAGGAGTCCCCTGGTACATCAGCATCTTTTGGGAGCTACACAGGGGCCCAGACCCCAGAACTGCTGAACCGGCAACTCTGAGGCTAGGCTGGAGAAGGAGCAGGCTGCCCTTCAGCAAGCCCTAAGAGGAGCCTGATGCATGCTGAGATGGGAGACCACCTGTCACAATGATCGCTTTGGGGTGTCTATTTTCCTGATTTTTCTTGGGTTCAGTCTTTCATGGCCCTAGATTCCTCTCTGATATGGAAGAGTCAGATTTGGGGCCCTTGAGAATGCAGAGGGGATGCATGGAGGATTGGAGGAGGGGCCCAAATGTACCTAGAAATTCTCCCAAACATGCTATCCCCTGTCCCAGCTGAGGACGGAAGGTATCGTCCAATGGGAACCAAATTGATACGCCGCTCCATGTGAACAGCTATTTTCCCCAGGTTACCTTAGATGAATGACAAGTGATACTGATTTCCCATTCATGATAATGGGTCATGATTTCATCTTTAAATACACTTATCTAAGTTTAAGAAAAACTATTAACTAAATAAATGAGAGCAATAGATATTCCAATTACATGGATCCAAACATTACATGTTTTATGCATGAATTGAAATAGCACACTATACCCCACCAATATATGCAATTGCCACATGTCTATTAAAAACAAAAATATGTTTAAAAGTAATAAGGCCAACATGTAGATAGGCAAAGTCATAGCTATGTGGAACAGATGATTGAGTTGGGCTGGGAAAAGCTCACTTAGGATGAGGTGGAATCTTCAAAAAGAAGAGATGGTTCTTGGCACTGAAAAATCTAAGATGGTTGAGAACCACGAAGATGAACACTCTTGGTGATTAGCCAAAAGGACCCCGAAAGGAACAAGAGCTAGTACATCTGTGGTATTCACCAAGCATACGAGAACATCCTGCGTGCTTTGCCTAATTCATGGTATCCTCAGAAATATCCGTAGGAAGCAGCAATGATTGCTGCTTCATCTTACAGAGTGAGAAATCCAGGCCAAGCAAACTTGGATAACTCACTCAAGGTCAAATAGCCAGTAAGCAGCAGGTCCCAAGCACTGTGCTAGATGCCTCCCACATTTCTCTTCATCTAGCTTTACATGGGGGGTCCGTGTGGGCAAAGAGGAGGGTACCAGGTAGATTTAACTATCCAAGTCAAAATGCTCTTCTTTGAGATGATCCCAATATATAACCTAGCTTTCCCCACTGTAGTTGCCTGACTTTAACAGGGTCATAAAAATGCTAAATTCTTGTAGCCCTCCCCTCCCCTCCCCTCCCCTTCCCTTTCTCCCTCCCTCCCTCCCTCCCTCTCCCTCTCCCTCCCTCCCTCCCTCTCCCTCTTGCTCTTCCTCTCCCTCCCTCCCACTCCCTCTCCCTCTCCCTCTCCCTCTGCCTGCCTGCCTGCCTCTCTCTGTGTCTCTGTCTAAGTCTCTTGCTTTCTAAGGCCACCAGCCTCCTGGATCTATGGAGAAAGCCCCAGATTCCATGGGATAACCACTGTTATTACAACTCTCACATGGAGCTCTGCTGAATGTAAAACAAGCCATTCATTCATTCATGCATTCATTTAACAAATGTGCAGGCACTGGGAACATTCAGTGAACAGGCCAATGAAGCTCTGTGTTTATGGAGAGAGAATCGAAACAGGAGCATGTAAGTCAAAAGATTGGAGGTGGGGTAGAGGGTGTCAGAGCAATGCTAGGCAATGAGATGGGGAGCTAGAGGGATGGGAGGAGTCTCTGGCTAAGTGTCACCTAGGAGGCCCTCTCCTATAGGTGACAGAAATTGAGTTCTGAAACAAAAGTTGAAGGACAAAAACAAGCCTGGTGGGTCGGGGCTCAGAAGGTGAAGGTCAAGGAAGCCAAAGGGGTGGAATCTAAGGAAGGGGAGGGGCCAGGGCAACCAAAGCCACATCAGGAACCTGCGTTTGGTTCTACGGGTCCTGAGGAGCGCTGGGGATTCCTGAGGATGGTGACACAGTCACGGTGATGCCTGGGAAGTGCTGGAGAATCTGCTGAAGCCAAATGAGAGCTGGCCAAGCAGTGTCTGCACTTGGAAGAGCTGCACTCTGCTCTGGAAGCTTCTAGAAAGAATTTTTTTCCATTCTGCACCCCCACCTAGGAGTCTTTTCAACAAGCTCAGTTGGAAGGTTGACTTGCAGATGCCAAGAAGCAGGGACAAGCAATTTAATTTCGCCTTTGGACCACTGCCAAGCCAGGACAGGATGTCCAGGCCTCCTACAACCTCTGCCCATTTTGTGGCCTCCTCTCCAGCATTTTACTCCCCTGGGTCCCTTGGAGTTTCTCTGCTGCAGTCATGAAAAAGTTGCCCTCCACTTCTGGCTAAAGAGTATGGCACATGGGCTCCTCTTTCTTCCACTCTGGGGCTTCAGAGGATAACACTGGGGCCAGAAACACAGCCTGGTTTGTGCAGAAAAACCTCACAAAATAGCCAAGATGCCAGGCACCTAAACACCGCATGGAGGAGGGCAAGGGGGACCACAGCAGGGTTCTGCACCACATGGCTCCGTGTCCCACTTACAGAGTTATTTTTCTAGCTTAAGTGCCTACCATTGCTCCCAAATTAGACTTTTCCTTTCAGTTGCCCATGGAAGAAAGAGTAGCTAGCTTGGAGTGTGTCAGTTGCCCACCTGCTGTGACATCAGATTCCCAAGCCTCCCCCTCCAAGGGTCCCATCCTGGAAGCAGCTGCAAAGGAAATTTCCAGCAGCCCTGGGGAATCGCTGCCTAAGAGGAATGCGTTCATTTTCCCACACGGGAGAGGTCTAGGAGCCCAAATCTTCCAGGAAACAGTGCTCCCTTCTAAGGGGGAATGGGGTTAGCAGACTATATCAGATAAGCCTAGGTTCAAGCCCTGACACCACCACTTTCTGGCTGTGACAACTTGGGCAAAGCTGAAGACCTCATCTGACCCTCTCTTGCTCCTTCCACAAAGTGGAAACAATCACACCATGTATGTCACCAGGCTGCAGTGAAGACAGATGACAGGATGCAAGTAAGGTGCCGGGGACAGAGCCTTGGCACACAGTAGGTGCTGAAGATGTGGCAGGCACTATCATCCCTGCTACAGTAGCTACTGGAATTAGTGTGAGCTTACACAGCAGCTTTCTATGCACACCTTTAAGACTTGTTACTGGGAGATTTTGGGGGGGGGTAAAATTTTTTTGAGGCTGGAGAGCCCAGAACTCACAACCACCCATGGGTGGGAGGTGGCTAATGAATAGCCATCTTCCTCTCTCTTGGAGGGGGAATGTGCCCCAGAGGCTTGCTCAGGGTGCTGATGCCAGTTGCCTACAGGGTATCTGTGCTTTGGAGTTCCCAGCCCTGGTTGCCTGCCCTCCCTGCCCAACTCTACCATCCCTCTGAAGTTGCAGCCTGGGATCAACAAGCCACTTGCCTTGGAATCTTCAGCTCTGGTTCTGTGGAGTCAGGAAATCCCAACTGTGATTCCATGATTATTAAAAGCAGTATGGGGCTGGAGAGATGGCTCAGTGGTCTAAAGCACCTACTTGAAA
>NW_004524655.1:3416811-3417381 GCF_000260255.1 Octodon degus
AAATAAATAAATAAATAAAAGCAGTATGGAGCATCAGGACCTACCCCAGGCTGTCACAGCACAGCCGCGCTCCTGGCCTCGGGTTCCCAGATGTCCCTTTAGCCCAGTCTTCTGGGCTGGAGGCACTGTGTTTCAGGTTGGTGGCTCTGAGTCATTCCCAGTCTTCAGGCAAAGGCCCTCAGTGGTTCTAGAAAACTTGGGCTTTGCAATCAAGCACACCTGGGTGGGAGTCAGAGTTCTTCCCCTCCTAGGGGTGTAACCAAGGGGACATCACATGGAAAAGCCCAGGCATGTCCAGGGGGAACATTTGGGCCTAAGCACACGCAGCACACACAGAGAGGGCAGCGACCCTCACCAAGCCTGGAAACTCAGAGAGGATTTGTTCAAGCTCTCGTTGCAAGCGGCCAATCTCTTCTTAACCTTCCAAAGCTTGGGAGGCTACGCTTCAGTTATGGAGGAAAGCTGCTTGTGCAGAACAACGCATTCCCCCACAGGAGTGGTGGGCCGGTGAGACACAGTCTCTGTCAGAAAATTAAACAGCTGATGGCAGAATCTGGGGCCTCCTCCTGG
>NW_004524655.1:3417616-3449422 GCF_000260255.1 Octodon degus
TTCCCTTCAGTCTTCCTTCTCCTTTCCCCAGTATGAGGCTAAGGACAGAGATTTGACCAGAAGCAAACTGGATCTCCATGGATATTGCCCAAGAACTGTAGGGGACAAATCGTTCCTTTTATAAGCAGCTCCACTTTTTTCTTAATAGCTTTGTCACAGCCCTGAGCAGACCTGCGTGGCAGACACAAGCTGAGAGCCCGGCATGGTGTCAGGGTCAGAACTAGCCTTTTCTGGACGAAGAACAGGCAAAGCCCCTGCTGGGGAAGAGGGGAGGTCAATTTCAAATAGTTCACTGGTCATTTCTAACCAATTTATAGAAACTTAGCTCTGGGCAGCTGAATCCCCTCATTTTCCCTACTTTCTTTTGTCCTATCTCAGCTTACTTTGCAAGCACCCATTTGTGTACAGTCCAGACTTTGCTTACAAAAGTGCAACTGGAAACATTTTCAAAAGCTGGCCCTAATGTCCAAGTGAAGACACATTAAACAGGCACCAACACTGAGCCTGGCGCTTCCCCGCAACCCATTTATTATGAATGTCAGAAGAGCAAGGGGTGCAGCTTGCTATACCCATTTCAAAGACAAGACGACTGAGGCCCATGAAGCAGTCCAGTCATGCAGGGAGTAAAGAGGGCAGTCAAGACCATTCATTTCTACACAAAAGCCATGACTGGGTTTCCCCTTGGTGCCAGTTCCTGTACTAAGCCATGGGGAGTGAAAAGAAAAGGGGGGGGGGGCGGCAAGATCCTTCCTCTAAGGGCTTTACAACCTGGAAAGGAGTTTACTGCCCTAGCACTCTAAAACCATCTCTGACTTCAAGCATGAACATCTTTGCACTCGCCCCATTGCCTGGCATGTGCCCCGTAGGAATGCTGCCATTTCGATGTGAACCCCCTTTATGGGGCCTTGCAGTGAAGATCCCCTTCCCTCCAGGGGTCACCCAGCCAACAAATGTTTACTGAGCACAAGGCACAGCCCATGCACCTGTGCCTGCCCCAGGACAAATGACACAAACGGAAATACCCTCGACTTGGTAAAACCAGGTCAGGGGGACAGGCAGGGAGTAGAGTTAGACAACACAGTAGTGTGTTCTGAGGCATGACGGGGAAGGGTAGTGGTGATGCTTTAGGTTCGAGTGGAGCCCAGGAGGGCTTCCTGGAGGGAGAAGTGAGGGCCAAGCTGAGTTTGGAAGGTGAGCGGTAGCTAGCAGAGGTATGTGACAGAGGCCAGGCAGAAGCAAGGAGTGTGAAGACACATCAGTGAGAGGGTACCTGGCCTGCTGTAGGGACTGGTGGCTCAGTGAAGCCAAGACCCTGGCAAGAAGAAGAAGAGAGAGAGGAAGAGATGTAGAGGTAAGGGAGGAATGTATTTGGTAGAGGGTCTCACTACACAGCTCGGACTGGTAGTGACCCTGCTGTTTTCAGCCTCCCCAGCGCTGGGGTTATAGGTGAGCACCACCACGCCTGGTCTCTGTGGCCAGCTCAACATGTCTGGGGGCAGGGCTGGTGTGGCATGTGGGGCCAGAAATCAAACCCCGGTCCCTGTGCTTGCCTAAGCAGGCTCTTAGTCCACTGAGCTATCTCACTGACCTGAGATTAGATTTGTATCCTAAGAGCATGGGAACCCAATGGAGGGTTTTAAATGGGGAAGTAACACTAGACAAGCATTCTAGAAGACCGCTGTGGCAGCAGAGGCTTACAGAGACACTGTTTTTTGTTTTTTTTTGTTTTTTGTTTTTTTTTTTTCTGGTGGAACCAGGGATTGAACTCAGGCTCTTGCATTTGCCAGGGAAGTGCATATTCTACTGAGCTATCTCCTTGGCCCCTTGCAGATGCTTACAAAGAAAGGGCAGCAGGGTTGCCCTCTCACTGTCTTCCCTCTCCTCTCTGCATCTACTTTCCTTTGCCCAGGCCACCACATCCAGTACCCCTGAGGGCTTCTTCCAGAACCGCTCAGCCAGCTCGTCACCTGTTCTGCAGTGGGCTCACTTCCTCGAATGTCCCAACAAACCATTTAAGTCTTATTTTGGCTCCCTGTGGCCTCTTAATAGAACCAATGCTCCCAGAAATGCCTCTGTGCTCTCAGAGGGGGAGAACCAAACAGCCCTCCCTTGTTACTGACAGCTGGGAGGGGTTTAGCTCAGGAGCCTCCAACTCAGAGAAAGAAGAACACAGCAAAGAGGCAAAGGCCACGTGGGGGGTCCTGAGCCGGGAGTCGGACCTCAGCAGCCAGTGACATGAATAAGCATCAGGATTGTACTTGCTGGAGGAGGAAGGGAAGCTGTAGGTGTGTCAACTCTTGAGGGTGCTGTCCCTCTGTCCTTCTCCAACCTCCCCGCAAGGGGGGTAAGTGATTAAAGTATCCTTAGCTCCCTGGACCTGGGGGTGTTTGCCAGAACAATAAGATTCATGAGTCTTTGTTCAGGGCTAGAAAGGATGCCGCATCTGGAGATTGTTGCTGGCTTGGGGAGAGAGGTAGAAAAGGCTTTTGGTCCAAGGTAAAGGCTGAGACCAGGTTCTCACACTTTATCTTACACATAGAGTTCCAGGGGAAGTAGAAAAGGGGTTGGCATTGGTTCTGACCTACTGCGTGGCCAGCCCTAAGGCCTCTGTCACCTGGAATCAGGGATCTGTGTATGAGTAACACATCAGCCCACCATGAGGCTTCGGGCCAGCCATGCGCCTCCATTTCCCCATCTGTGGAATGGAGATGATAACAGAACCTATTTAGATTTCAAAGTTGTCTCAAGGATTCAGTGAGAGCACGCACGCCACGTTCAGCCAAGTGCCTGACTTTGTGACGGCCTCCCCACAAGGCACACATAACATTATCATCCTCACTGTTACCACCGCCATTGCGTCCAATTCCCACTTCAGCTACTAGCAGAATTACGATCATCTCTCACATACAACTCTAATTGGACCCAAATTTTTGCTTATAATAGGTAAAAAAAAAAAAGTGTGCATAAGGGACCATTAATTCCATAATTGCAAAGACTGAAGTGTTTCTATTAATGGAAAAGTAAGTTCAAGATTCAAGCTGGTGATCTCTGAAATGCATGCTCGTAATTATATCCTGCCAATATCCTGCCTGCTATACAAACTCCGGAGGCTTCCAGGAACTTCTTGGCAGCAGCTGCAACATTGGTGTTCATCTTCTCTCCAGGGTGGTGAGATCAGAGCACACGAGTGCGCCCAGTGGTCCTACCAACCCTGCCTGCTTTCTTTGCACTTCCATTTCCTCAGAATGACCTGTGGCTGGGGTCATTTTGCAAAACAGGAAATATTTAGCTCAAATGTTGTATTTTGGTGCGAGAAGCAGAGCAGGAAAACACATAGGGCAACTGAAGAAGGAACCAAGGTTAAGCAAAAAGATCCCATGGCACAGCAGAGTTGGAACACAAGCTCACTAAGTGCACGTTGGCTGGCATGGACAGAAAGAAGGGCGAGCAAGTCCAGCCCGCTGCACCAGGCAAGAGACACATTAAGATGCTGCTGGAATAAACTGGAAACTTGTAGTCCTTATCGCAGGCTTCCTAAAATTGCCCTTTATCTTAGTAGGGTAACAGTCATGGGTTTTACTGCTACGGCAGTGGCCTCAGATGAACACACAAGTGATTTTAGCAGCACGTGCTTTGAAGTGACCCATATAGGACTGACAAGAGGTTTCTGGGCACTTGGGACTTGGAGTGCTAAGCCTAGGTATGTCCCAAGCAAGCTAGGATGGGGATCACCCTGTAAGAGAGGCTACAATGCCTACAATCACCTGCTAATTGTAGGGTAGGTAACTCTACAATACATACTGTAGCCTCATAGTGAGTATCTTATAATGCCCTTGTAACTTGGATGGTTTACTAATAGGTCCATGCCTGAGGCAAACCATTGACAGCTGAGGGTCTAAAACAGAATACTGCATAGGATCTGCTGCCTGGGAAAGAGGGATTATATAAACCTGCTGTTTTCTACCAGGAGCAATTCTGCACCTGTCCCCCAGGGAACATCCGGCTATATTTACAGATATTTTTGGTTTTCATGACCAGGGTGGAGGCCTGCTGTTGGAATCTAGTGTGGGGAGGCCAGAGATGCTGCTAAACATCCTATAGGACAGTGCCCCAGCCCTGTGCCTGTGCATGTGTACACACACACACACACACACACACACACACACACACAGAATTATCTACCTTTGGATGCCAATAGTGCTAAGCAGAGAAGCCCCAAAACACACCCTTTAACATCTCTTCCAAGAAATCATGTACTTTGGAAAATCCCAAAAGACAAATAAAAAAGAACAAGAACTGTAAGATATGCCCAATTTTCCCAAGATTTGACCTTGCTTCCAACCATGGAAGTGATTTAGTGGGAATGTTTCATCTCTACACTTTGTACTAAGAGAATATCAGTTTCTAGTCATCGAGTGGCCTTGTTAAAGGTTGTGATTTGAAGGGAGGCCTAAGTTTTTCATGTGAATGGGACACTCGTACATCTTAATCACACCGATGCATGTATTTAGCTCGCTGTGCTTCTGAGAGGTTCAGAAACTTTCCCTGGATAACAGAGTCAGGAAGCAGCTGAGGCGGAACTGAAGCCCAGCACTCTGCTCCCAAGCCTACAACCCTGATGTTGTTTTACTGTCACACATTTGAGTCCCTAGAGGTAGATCCCAAGATGGACATTCTTGCAAGTGACTTTTTGAGGCATCCACTCCGGGGCATAAACTCCAACACCTCTGTCTGTCTGCCCCCAGGTAAGGAGGCCAGGACTGCACTCCTATTATCAGGTGACCACTGTCTCTGAGCTGGGAGGGAAGAGGCTTAGTCTCAGCACCTTGGGTCAAGCAGCTACTGTCCCTGGTGCTACTGGCTGCTCCTCCCATGATGCCACCCAGAGCATGGCGACTCTGGCCTCAGCGTGCTCCTCTTTATGACCTGGTCCTTGGCAAAGAGCCTGCTGAGAGTCTGAGTCTGAGATTGCTTTTGCAGGAGTGGAGCTGGATGGGCTGTGAGCAACACCCTGCCCTACATCATGGGGTCATCTTCAGCCTCAGACCACAGCAGCCTGAGGTATGGCAATTGCTGGCTGGGGAGGTAGGACTGGGACGCAGCTGCAGGACAGAGTGGGCCTCCCCTCCACCATGGTGTCCACCTGGAGCAAACGATGGCAGAGCGTGTTCAAAACCTCTGAAACCCTGCTGCAAGCATGTGCTCTGACCCTTCCCTTTGCTTCATCTGGCTAACCTCTCTCCCTTCAAAAACCTTCTAGGGGCAGTCTCCATGTACACAATGGATCCTCCATGCTGGGGTACCCAACATAGATGCCCCAGTGCTAGGATTATCCCGTGCTAGGATTGTTCCCGTGCTAGGATTATCTACCACCTGGTGTACTGCTTTGTCTAGATTCAAGTTCCTTGTATACTTTTAGGTATAAGAATTCTAAGGGAGCTTGTTAAACTGCAGATTCCTAGGTCCTTATCCCCAGAATCTTGGCCAGGAAATCTGCAGAGGACTCAGGAAGATGCAATTGTCCACTTCTACCTTGATCTAGAGACAGGTGAGGCTGGGGCTGACCTTTGACCTGACAGTGTTCTCTGGCAACTGGAGGACACCACACGTGTCCTTCCCACCCTCCCCCTTGGGGCAGCCGAGTCCTTTCATGGCAGATGCTTATCCAGGACTGGCAACATAGCCAGAGAAATAATCTCTGAGAAGAGAAAGGGGGTGGCTAGGCAAGCAGAAACCAGTTCAAATGCTACTTCTGCCCTGGCGGTATGCAGAGCTGTTCCCTTTCCTTCCACACTCCAGTCCATGCAGGAAACATCTCAGCTTAGATTCTGTCTCTCCAGGCACAAACCCCCCAAATCACTACACTCTGTGCTTTTCTGCAGGAAAGGCAAAGGCAGAAAGGAGCTGAGGATGCAGACCTCAGCTCTGCAGAAACCTGTGCGAAGAGCTGAGCGGGAAAGAATGCAGATAGCGCATGATGGAGTGCAGGGAAGCCCATCAATAGCTGACTGCAAAAGCAAACTTGTCCAGCTGAGTCCACAGCTATCAGGCAATGCGTGGATCATGCTGACACTGGAGCGCTCAGCTCAACTCTGCTCGGTGCTTGCGAACCTATTAGATGAAAACATCTTGATTTAGATAACTGCAAATTGCTTTCTGAGTCTTAATTTCCTATTAGTTCATTAATCTCTCTATTCAGAACGCCAACAAGACAGCTGATGATAATTCCGGAGGAAGTGGGCATTAAAGTGAAGCTGGAGGGAAGGGGGTTAGACATAAAGGAGTCTGGCTTCCTGGGGGGCCGGAGCACACCAAGTTAATTCATCAAGTTAGTGATCCTGTTATCCCAATCATTAATTAAGCACTTATAATGGGCCAGGTACTAGGGCAAGCATCCTTCTTAACAATTACTTTATTCAAAAAAAAAAAAAAAATCTAGGGCTGGGGAGATGGCTCAGTAGAATAAGCGCTTCCCTGGCAAGCGCAAGGGTCTGAGTTCAATCCCCAGTTTAAAAAAAAAAAAATCTAGCTAAGAAGATATTATTTCCATTTTACAGAGGAACAAACACTGAGGTTCAGAAGGGATCACCTAACCAGTTGGTGGCAGAGCCAAGAATCATATATGGGCATGTTGACCCTAGAGCCTGGGTTCTTACTCAGAAGCTATTTTTTCCCATAAACATTTGCTCAGCGAATTTCCTGGGCAGCAGATAAGGTGGAGAAAGACCCAAATCTCAACCAATGGACACAAGAACACCAGAGCTTGCACATAATCAGCAAAGCCTATCCTTTCTTACAAAAACACCTCTCACTATGAAATGTTCAGCTGGACAACAGAATTTTTAAAATTCCTGCTTTTTGGTGGTGGTCCTCGAAAGCAGGGACCCAGGACTAGCACCTCGGCAGCCCCCTGGGAGACTGCTGCAAAGGCTCTGAGGACCCACCCCCGAGCTGCTGTCTGAGGTTCTGGGGTTGGAGGAGTCTGTGTTTTAACAAACCCTACAGTGCACTGTGCTGCATTTCAAGCCTGAAACCCACAGTGTGAAAGAGGAGCCACTGGCTGGCGAGCCAGCTTCTCATGCTGCCAGCGGCCAGGCCAGTTGGGATTGAGCAGGTCCAGGGCAGGGTCTGAGGTCTGCGTTTCTAAGCAGCCCTCACGTGGGTCAGGCAGCTGGTCTGGGGACCTCCATTTAAACCAGTGCCTGCCACGCAGGGGGTTTCAGTTTTTAAAAATACATTCCTTTCTGGGAAGATCAAATCCATGCTTCTGAAGGGCCTGGATTGCACGCTCCTATTTTTCCAATATTTTCACCAAGTCAGGAGACCTTCCCTGGCTCCTTGCATTAAAACTGCAGCCCATCCCCAGGTTCTTCCTGTTTCCCTTCTCTGCTTTATTCTTCTTCTTAGCATCAGCCTCATGTGATCACAGACCTACTTGAACACACTTTTTTACCATCTCTCCACTCCCCCTCTCCCCCACCATATACATCCCACCAGGCCAGGGATTTTGTTTTGTTCCCTGTTGCTTTCCTAGTACCTGGATGAGTTCCTGGTGCAGTATGAATATATCGTAGTTGAGCATCTGTAATGAGAACATCTGAACTCCAAAATGGCCCCAAATCCAAAACTTTCTGAGTGCCGATTAGACACTTCTAGGGGAAAATCCCACATCTGACCTCATGTGACAAAGAGCCACGGTCCAAAGCCACGTGCACTGGAAACTTCCTGTGATGTTATATACCTTCAGATTATATTTCTAGACGGATATAAAATATCAATAAATTTCATATTTGGACTTGGGTCCCCTCTCCAAGATACCTTGCTGTGTGTTTGCAAATATTCCAAAAGCACAATAAACTGAAACTGCAGACGCTTGTGGCTGGATGGGCTTCAGGTAAGGGACTCTCAGCCTGGAGTACTGCAGGTGCAGAAGCGAACACGCGGTCCTGCCGGTTCTCTCGTCACTCTTGCTGCCACCTCTGAGTCGTTGCTGCTGGTGCCCTCTCTGCGCAGGCTTTATTTTCTCTGAAATTCATTTCTCTGCAGTGCGCCTCCCTCCTCTGAACTCCTTGGCCATGGAGGCTATGTGTTACTCATTCGTGTTCCTCATCCAGCCCTTCCGTTGGCTCAGAAGTGATCCAGAATTTTGTCAGTCCTTGCAAACACACACAAATCCCCATCTACCCTCATGTGAATCAACGCAAGCATTGCAGGATTTTATTTACAGGATAGCAGCGTTGAGCGTCAGCTGCTTTCAGTAACTTGCGCTCCTAATTGCTTAGTAGAAATGGCTCTAAATTCTGTTGTCGTTGATACAAGTACAATGTGAAGACACTGAAGCCTGCTGAAGCTTCACAGCAGCTGCAGCAGCTGCCTTCCAGTCCTGCTAGTTTTTCTAAGGGCTGAGCAAACTGGTGAGTTTGCCAGTGCAATGCAACCATGGCTGGGTTTGGGATCACACCTTCTTGATGCCAACAGCTATTTCTGCACAAGACAAAGTGGAAGGTATATTCTTGGCTGAGACATTGTAATCTGGGGTAAGGTCAGCCTGTGACAGATGCTAATACCTTGCCCATTTTGCAGATGTAAAAATCAAGCTCAAAATGACAGACCATTTAAGAGCTTAGGCTCACAGGGGAGTTCAGGGACAGAGCTGGGACCCAGACTCCAGCTCTGGTGGCTTCCAATCCTGCGCTTCAGACGCTCCCCACCCCCCCATCCTCAGCAGGCCAGCTGCTTTTGCTCATTACTTCTAGAACAGAGAGCACCAGGGCCAAGGCTGCCTCTGAGCTCTGCCTCCGGCGCTGCAAATTGAACAGGCCTGGGAAGCGTTCAGCCTTGCTGACTTCTGGCTGTGTCCCTGTCACCTAATTACTTGACTTCAAAGTCTCCACGCAGCAGGTGTGAGGATGTGAAAGCTGCCGTTGCCCCCCACAGAACACGATGTGACTTGAAGGAGAAGAGACAGGTCTCCCCAGCTCCTGTGCAGGGGCAGGCAGGCAGCAGGGCGCCATCCCTGAGGCCCTGGCCTTGGGTCTCTTGGAGTCAGGAAAACCAGGGTCCACCGGAGAGCCAGGGTGCACCAAGGACGCTGGTGGGATGGCAGCCTTCCAATGCTCACGCTTGGTAATCACCGCCTCACCTCCCCCACTACCATGGAGTGTAAGGTTCCTCAGGGCTTGGAATTAATGAATCCTACCAACTCCAGGGGGGGGGGGGGCTCAGCCTTACCTTCATTACTCAAGTGAGACTGCGGGATGAAGGGGGATGGGTGGAGGGAGGGAGAGCTCTGCCCTGCTGTTACCCCATATCCATCACAAAGCGGGGATGTGGGGAGGTCTGAGGGGCCCCAAATGAGAGCTCTCTGCTGGGCCAGGTAGGAAGAACAAAACTAGAGGTGAAAGAAGGAGCCCCAGAATTTTTTTTTTCTGATGCCTCTTAGCGATAGAGACCAGTGAATCATTTCACCCATTACCCTCCTTGCCCTTACTCCTCTCTGCTTCTCTGACAGTCCTCCTTCTACTTTCATGCTATGTCTGCTTCGTTTCTGTTTGTTAAATTCCACACAGGACAGAAAACATGTGAAATTCAAATGCTCACAACTTTATGGCTCCTACCAAGCCAACACGCATACTCTGGTAGATTGTTGTAACTTCTACACACTAGGGAGTGGTGTTGGCTCCTCTATAGGAACTGGACTTGAGAGGGCAAGTAATACATGTTCACAGAAGGGGAAAGAGAGGCTGGGCAGAAAGGCACTCTTTACAGGGCCCTGAACTCTGAGCCAGCAACAGTGCTGTGGACCACTGTGTCGATTATGATCCCTTTCACACAGATGAAAATCCAAGGCACAGAAATGTGAGGTGACGTGTCCAAGGTCACACAGCCACCGATCACCACATCCTGTTCGTAGTTTCTTCCCTCCCCATCCCTTCCTGCTATCCATGGCCTGGAATGGGCATACGGAGGCTGGAGAAGCAGAGGGCTCGGGCAGTCCTGCCTTCCCACCAGAGCTCAACCCTAAGACGGCATCGCAGAAAATGAGACCAACAGGCTGCAGTGGGCTGGATTCAAGCCCCAGCTGCTACTTCCTAGCTGTGACTTTTCTCTCGGCTGAGACTTTCCTAGCTGAAAAATGGGGGACATTGCAACGCTCCTTCGGAGAGATACAGTGAGATGAAAGAACCGAGAAGGGAAGTTTGCAGACTTGTAACTCAAAGACCAGAAACCAGGGGCCAAAGTGAGGCTGCAGCTGTTTCCATTAATTGGTCTGTTTCTGTGTTGTCTATGCCTGGTTTCGAGCTTCAGGGAGTCGACAGTAACCGCAACAGAAACGCTTCACCCTGCAAAACTTGACGCATTTACTCCCTGGTGGACTAGTGAAAAGCTTGGCTAGCCCTGGTCTTCGATGCTATGAATGCGTGAGCCCAGGCACAAAAGATTATAAATTTTCACCATGTTCCATCAGCTCCGGTTCTTACTCAGAACTGCTCTTCTTGCCCCCATGCCCCGACACAAACATGAGGTTCATCTAAGATCTGTTTCTAAAACCCAAAGCAAACCAATCTCCCAAGAGCCAAGAATTGGAATGCCCACGAGCTATGGCAGAGCCCTCCTGCCTGGCTCTCGCTGACATCGGGCTCTGCAACGAGTCACTCTGAGATGCGGCCACTTACTTGCAGTTTTTACACTTGAGGCCGAAAAGCATCCCTTTCCCACACACTGTGCATGTCTGAGACATCCAGTACTTGGTGGAAAACCTGCAGAAAAGAGACAGAAAATGTTCAGGATTAGAGAAAAGCAACGAACCCATCTCTAGGGGGCTACGCCAGTTAGAGGGGGAGGACAGCGGCCCTGGACGCGTGTCCCACTTCCTCCAAGATAAAGGACCTAACCAAGTTGCACAAACCACATGGAGCCTCAGTCGCTTTGTCTGTAAAACAACAGTATTTACCTCATGTGTGGTTGGGAGGATTTAATGGCATCATGAAAGGCTTTGCACATGCCTGCCGCACAGTGAGTGTTCAACGCATTGGTTATGACTATATTACTACATGGAACATTTATAGCAGTCACTTGTTCATTCGATATATATGGCCTGGTGGCCTACAATGTGCCAGCTTCAGTCGTGGCACAGAGCAATGGGTGAGGCTGGCACTGTCATTGGAGGGCTACAGAGCCAGGTAGGGTTTCCCAGCTGAGCCATTCCCCCTCACTGCTAGGCATGTCACCCATCACCTGTCTCCTGAAGAGCTTCAAGGGGCATCTTCCCTCTCCAAAGAGCCTAGTCTCCAAACTTTAATAGCAGAGAAAAGTCCCCCAAAGGGAAAAACCATGGGCTTACCTCCTTCCCCAACCTCCGCAATTCAATGCAAATGTAAGGTCTTTGGGGGTCCACCATATATAGCTATGACCAGCATGAGCAGAGGTGCATTAGATTAACTCCCTGGGTGCCCTCCCCCTGGTGGGTGATTTTTTTCCCCTAAGATATGAGGCAGCAGCGAAAGTATTGAAGGTTGCCAGGTCACAGTTAATTTTAATTTTCAATTTGTGCCACCGTGGGCAGGAGTCGTATCTAATCTCCACTGCTTTGAGGTGTCAAAAGGGAAATCGGAAGCGCTTACATAACTCGGGGATGGAGCATCTGGAGGGGAGGCCCGCCTCCCCCGGCTGTGCCCTCTTGCCCGATCTGGGTCAGACCCTCTCCAAACAGAATGAGCTGCAGCTCAAAGCCTCCATAGCTGAGCAAACAGCAATATTCTGAGCAGAGATACTGGTTGCCAAGGAAAAGCTCCCTTTCCAGTTTTGGATCTGGGGGCTGCTTCATCCCCTCTGGATCTCCTCAGCCAGGCCAGCGAGTTTAGCAGGGTCCATTCCACAGGATTTGGCAGCTCTGGGGGATGGCAGAGGGTATGTGTTTCCCACCAGCCAGCAGCACAGGAGCAGAGGGCCGACAGGTGTGCGGGTGGCAGTTCTTCCTCCTCTTCAGCCCTCTCCTATCCCCAGCATCAGCTCTCCTTGTTCCCTGGCTCTGACTGACATGACTTCCCGAAGACAGGGAATGTACTATTAATTTTATTTTTTCAAGGCTGGGTTGAGTCTAGCGCTGAGCCCAGAGAGGAACACAGGGCAAGACTGAAGAGTAATAGTTCATCCTGAGTCCCAGCTCCTCTCACAAGGTAGTCAGGTTGTTTCTTGCTGTGGGCACCAGCATCTGAAGCTCAGGTACCATTAGGTTCATGTGAGGGTGAGAAGGCCTGGGTTTGGGGCGAAGGCACAGGGTAGTGCTAAGCAGAAGACACTAGCCACCCAGCGACAGAGCTGAACCAGGAACTTGGTAAATCCAAAGGAAGAACTAAATAGGGGAGTGGCTAATCCAGGTGGGTGGTTGCACGGGGGCACGGCCAATCCAAGGGTGGATCTGAGCCAGGGTGTGGCCAACCAGGAAGAGGTACACAATCAGGGGCGTGGCCAAACCAGGGGTAGAAGGGGTGTGGCTGAATCATAGGTGTGGCCAATCTGGAGGAACTGACCCAGGGGCATCACCCACCCAGGCCTGCGGCTAAATCAGGAGCCTGGCCAAGCAGGAATGGAGAAGAACCACAGTGCAGGGAGAAAGCAAAGACTCTCAAAAGGCCTGCATTTCTGACACACTTCTCACCGCAGCTCTCAGCCTGACCACTGACGTGTCTATGGCGCATTCTTTACTGCTTCCTTCAATGTTTTCTCATTTGAGTTTTAGCAGCTCTCCTGTCAACATTATTCTTTCAAAAACTGTTGACAAGGTGCCACCCCTGCGAGGGCTCATTTCTGCCTTGCCCTGGGCTACGGCCTGTGCTGCCTCTGGTGTTCTCTGCCATAGCCCTGATCAGTATTGGCATGATCTGTTAGGTGACCCTCTCCTGGCTGGCCAGCTTCTCCAGGGTCCAGACCTGGCATCTCGCTCAGTGCTGCAACCCTGGCACCGAAACCCTGCAAATCCTGGGGGAGAGAATCCGTGAGGGGGTGAACCGGCCTTCCACAGCTCACGGGGGCCCCGGGCACAGGCTGCTTTTGCAGGGCTGCCAAAGGGCACACAGTGAGGAGGCAAATTAGCTTCTAGGCCCCTCGCTCAATCTTCAGGGCCTCAGTTTCCTTATCTATCAGATAGGCGGGGCTATGCTTGCCCCTACTTAACCACACTGCTTGTGAGGCTGTGAGGATGTTGAGGCAAAGTGTAGAAGTCAAACTGGAAGCACTGAAGATCTGCTCATAGAAATGACTGGTTAAAGGGGTCAGCAAGATAGCTCAGCGGACGAAGCGCCTGTTTAGGCAAGGGCAGGGAGCAGGGTTCCATCCCCAGCACCACATTGCTGCGCTGGCCCCACCCCCAGGTGTGTTGAGCCAGCAAAAGAGAGCAGGCATGATGGTGCACGCCTGTAAGCCCAGCACTGGGGAGGCTGAAAATAGGAGGACCACTATGAGTCCGAGCTGCATAGTGAGACCCTGCACCAAACACATTGAAAGAAAGAAAGAAAGGGAGACAGACAGACCAGCTGAGGCAAAACCCCTTTACAACAAAGGTAGGTATAATCTGGGGAAATCATCCTATCTGCCCAGGGGGGCTGTACCTCTGGACTGATCCACCTTTTCAGAGAATGAGCACCATCGAGTTTAGCCTGCCATGTCATTTTCCAGGTGAGAAGCCCCAAAATTAGATCATATAGCCCTTACCTTAACAATAGTGCCATTTATTATTATGTCCAAAGCTCTATGCTAAGTGCTTTACATATATTATTTCATGTAATCTTATAGGAAGGCAGAATTATTTGATGAAAACAAAAATGGAGCCTTGGAGAGGTTAAGCAGCATCTTAGAGGTTGTAAAGCTTTGTACCTAGGACTGGAAAACACGGGTTGGTCTGACTCCAAACCCCTACTTTTAACTCCTAGGTACTAATTTGACAAGGCAAATTTTGTAAGACGCAGACATCTGGTCCCGGTCTCCTAGCTGCCACTTTGCTCTTGGGCCTGGCAGAGGAGAGAGGCTCACAGTGGCATAGAGCTGGGGCAGGGGCACCGGGACACACAGGGATCCAGCCTACCTGTGCTTGATGGAGTTGCCGAGGTCTCTGCGAGGGATCTGTGGGGACCAGCGTGGCACTGACAGGGTGTCTGCAGAGAGAGAGAGAGAGAGAGAGAAGAGCAGAGAGGAGCTCGTGACCCAGGGGCTCGTCGGCTGGGTCAGCTTGGAGGAAAAGGGAGGCTTTGCTGATCACAGACCCAACTGCCTTAACTTGCTAAGCCAAGCCAAATGGAACAATCATTGAAGTTGTCACCTGAAAACTCAGGCAAGGTCCTCTGGGAAGGGCAGGGCAGGGCAGGGCAGGGTAGGGCAGGGCAGGCAGCAGAGGCCTTAAAAGAAAACAGCTCTGAAAAGATTAAAACTTGGGCATCACTTCCCATTTCACAGAGTGCTTAACATGTGCCAGTCAGTCTCCCATGACTTAGCTGGCCACATCCTCTAAAAACAGCCTCAAGTGTAGAGGCTGCCAAGTTGCCCACCACCCAGATGAGAAAACTGTGGTGTGACAGGAAAAGTCACTTACATAAGGTCATATAGGTTGTAGGCTACAAAGCAGCTGTGAAGCCAAGCTTGAGGGACTTTAGAGCCTGTGCTGTTATAATGTGTAAAGTTATAATGTGGTGGATTCCAAATGCCTATCATGCCAGTACTGAACCACTCTCCCAATGTTCATCAAACCTCTGTACAAGCCATAAAGTTATTTACTTAGTCATTTTAAAGCTTATCCCATTTTTTATTTAAATATATTTAAGACCAAAGTCTATATGGAAATCTATATTATTTTATGTATACTGTATACTTTTAGAATGTTCATCCATAAGCTACCTAGTCATATTACAATAAGTAAATGGATGAGTGGATAGATGGATGGATGGATGAATGGATGGATACATAAGTGGATGGTTGGACAGGTGGGAATATGGATGGATAAGTGGGTAGGTTAGGAAGGTGAATGGATGGATGGACAGTGGTAGATGGATGGATAGATGGATGGATAGATAGGTGGGTGGGTTAGGAGGGGGAGAGATGGATGGATGGATGGATAGGTGTGTGGGTTAGGTGGGTAGATGGATGGATGGATAGGTGGGTGGGTTAGGTGGGTGGTTTAGATGGGTGGGTGAATGGGTAGGTTAGGTGGGTGGATGGATGGATGGATGGATGGGTGAGTGGATTAGGTGGGTGGGTGGGTGGATGGAGAATGGATAGGTGGGTTAGGTGGGTGGATGGATGGGTGAATTAGGAGGGTGGATGGATGGACAGATGGGTGAATGGGTTAGATGGATGGTTGGATGGATGAATAGGTAGGTGGGTTAAGTGGGTGGATGGCTAGATGGGTGGATGGATGAATAGATGGGTGGGTTAGGTGGGTGGATGGATGAGTACATGGGTAGGTGGATAGATAGATAAATGGAAACAGAAGAAGAAACAAGATGCAGGCTTCAGCCATGGTGACTGTCCTCATCTGGCCTTCTCTTTCATACTGTAGGCTAAATCTCAGCAAACTACACTGTCACTCCCTTGCTGAGTCTACAGCTCCTCAGCACCAGCCCCCACCCCACTGCATTGCCCAGCTGTCCATATCCACCTCCTCCTGGACCTTGTAGGCCAGGAGAGGCGTGAAGCAACAGCAGAAATGAACTGGCACTGCAAGGCCATCAGACAGTGCGAGAGGAACTGTGTGCGGCCGACCCACACACCGGCTCTCATTTCTCAGGCCAGATGGATGCAGACAGCTCCTGCTTCCACAGCTGCAGATGCACACCTCATTTTTTGCAGCTGTTGTTATGGAGTGGCGCTCTAGTCCAGGCATCAGGTGTGTCAGAACCAGTCAGATAGCATTTAACCCCAGCCCCGTCACTCTCTTCTTCTGCCCAGTGACACTGTCTTTGCCATCTGAAAGCTGTTTCCAGGAACCCCAATTCTGGTCTTGTAAAGTGGGACCCTTCCTGGGAGAGCTAATAATTTTTGAAGCCCAAACAGGGCAGAGAAAACTCAAGAGAAAGACAGTGTGATGTGCCTTGAGAGTTAGCACCTCTGGAATTTTCTCTAGTTTAACTAAAATCTAGACGTCATCATGTTCAAAGCCCCTTTGGCTGTTTGTTTCACTTTCTAAAGGAAGTGAAAAAGCCAAGAAAGAAAAATGAATAAAAATGTTAAAAAGCATTTTTCCCCATCCCTACTTCCTCTGGGAGCTGAAATCAGATGTTGGAGGAAAGACACTGCCTGCTAATTCCTACAGGTTGTGTTGGAGAGGAAGGCGTGGCCTCCTCATGAGCAATCTACAGTCAGAAGCAACACATGGGCCAAGAGCAGAGGTTGATCTGAGCAGAGATTGTACTGAGAAGGACTCTGAGGCTGGACGGGAAAGAGCATCAAGATTGACTAGTAATGTCTGTCATGAGTGAAGAACAAGGTAGTACTGGTAGTTCTGTATTTTCCACCTCTGCAAAAATAAGGACCATGCCTCCATCTTCACGACACTACTTCATAGCATGTATCTGATACACAATAAGTTTTTAGTACATGTGTGCTGAGTCCAAGATTATTACATGAAAAACACTGAGTTTATTGATCGTTAATATGTGCTAGGCATTATGATCTTCACTTTAAACCTGGAAGCTGTATCTCTGTGTGATTGGTGCTATCAATATTCTGGTTGTGTAAGGGAAGGTGAAAGAGCACAGAGAGGTACAGTGGCCTGATAAAGGTCTAATAGCCATGCACCAGGAGAGTCTCAAGAAGCAACTTCAAGGGCCAGCAAGATAGCTCAGTGGACTAAGCACCTGTTTAGGCAAGTGCAGGGACTAGGGTTTGATCCCTGGTCCTGCGTGCTGCACTGAGCCGGTGACCAAGTCTGGGCTTAGTGGTGCACGCCTGTAATCCCAGTGCCTGGGAAGCTGAAAACAAGAGGATCACTATGAGTCTCAACTTCATAGTGGTACCCTGTACCAAATAAAAAAAAAGAAAGAGCAATTATCTCAAAGTCTTTGGGGAGCTATTACACTGGTGTTGTTAGCCACCATAACTTTTACCCCATAGGGGACATTTGGCACTATCTGGGGGCATTTTGGACTCTGTGTGTGTGTGTGTGTGTGTGTGTGTGTGTGTGTGTGTGTTGTGAAGCCAAGGACATCTTTCAATATCCTGTAAGTTGGGACAGACACCTCCCACCCCAAATTAACTGTTCCCAAGTAACAATTGCTTCAAAGTTGAGAATTCCGGTATAAATGTTTCTCTCCTTCTGTAACTAACTCCTTCCTGTCCTGCATTGATCCCCCCTCCACACAGGAAGAAAAGAAAAAAAACTTTCCAAAAATTTAAAACCCCACCTTGAGTTCAGGAGGCTCAAGTGAGCAGAGAACAAACACTTTATTACAAGCACATTTCACCGGTGGATCCATGCCCTAGTTATTCTGTTACATCATCTTTTATTTCAAGTGGATATAATTAAGTTTGGTAGTTTGGTTTCATTTCCCAATATCTGACTGAAGGGCTGAATTCTGCCAATTACATGCAGCAGCTGGAGCATCAGGAGTCTAGCGCTGTAATAACCGGCGTAGTGCTTCCTACGTGGGTGTACAGACTTGAACTTGGAGAGCCACTCTCTACTTTCTTTGTTTGGATTTCATTAAACTTGCCAATGCAAACCTTAAAGCGATGGGAAACTGTTGAAAAGGAAGGGGGGGAAGCTATGAGAATGGAGGCCTTATCATAACAGAGGAGGCAAATAACATTTACAGCAATTAAACTGATACAGAAACTTCTGTTTAACAATCAAAGCAGCTATTAAGATGTCTCCATAGCTGCACAAAGGCTCCTTTTCTACTCTAATTTTCTGATAAGCAGTCATGCAGACGTGGAGGCAGAATTGTGCATATCCCTGTTGCCATCAGTCGCAGGGGTGGACTCAGATATTTCTTCTTGGATACTTTCATTTCTACTGCATGGAAAGGGAAAGAGTTGGTCGGACCTTCTTCTTTTTCAAAGGTCTTTTAAGAGTCTCTTGGAAATGCTCTGTCCTGGCCTGGTGGTGCAGGTTTGTAATGCTTAGCTACTTGTGAGACTAAGGCAAGAGGATTGCAGGTTCAAGGGCAGCCTGAGTGACTTAGTGAGACCCTGTCCCAAGGTGAAATGAAAACGAGCTGGGCACTTAGCTCCGTACTCCTGGGTTCAACCCTCAACATGAGGGTGAGTGGAGACCTCTAAGTGGAAGACAGAAGAGAAGCTAGGAGCCCTGGCCTTTGAAAACACCCTGATGGTCATGGTGACAATCAGAAAAACCTACCTGAAGAAGCCAATCTTAATGAAGCATCCATATAAGGTAGAGCTTTATGATAAAAAAAAAAAAAAAAAAATCTCAGGCTCTGAATTGGTGAGTCTGAGATCAGGCTAACAGGCGAACTACATGGAGAAAACATATAAGGGTGTAACAAGGGCATCAGATAAACCTGGGTGATGAGAAAGCAAAAGAGGAAAATTGGCAATAAGAAAAGTAATAATAGCAGACTTGCCTTTTATCGAGTACTACCATGTACCAAGCAGTACGAGAAACCCTGCTCTTTGACCACGGCTCCACTGAATCTGTATATGACACAGCTCCTCTCATTTATGCCAGCAGTGTATGGACCTAAGTGGTATATCAACCATGAGCATTAACGGCCTTTCACCAAAAGGAAATCTACCAGGTGTGAATCCCAGCATCTGGGAGGCTGAGGCAGCAGGATTACCACCAGTTGACGCCGGCATGGGCAACACAGTGAGTACAAAGCCAGCCTAAACACTATAATGAGACCCTGCCTCAAATAAAACGAAACGGAAATGTAGATGTTGTAGTCTTTGTCCACGGCAGATGCAGGTGATAATGGATTTTTAATCCAGGTGATATAGCTGTGGCTCAAGAAACAAGAGCCGACTTCATTCCACTTCACAGACAAGAACACCAAGGTTTAGGAGCAATAAGCAATCAGCTCTAGCTAACCAGTGACTGAATTGGGATTTAAATCATAGACAAGAACAAGCTGGATGTTTCTAATCCTACATCTTCCTCCCTCCAGCCTAAACTGTCAATGTCTTCCACTTCTGTCTGGGAAGAAGGCAGGAAAGGGTGACTTCTAACCTTCTTAGGCTTGGCCTTCAGAAGCCGAGAAAGGCAAGAACATACATTCTCCCCCGAAGAGTCAGAGGGAAGCGGCTCTATGCACACCTTGATTTTGATTGTGTGAGACCTGCCTTGGACTTCTGACCTCCAGGTCTTTAAGATAATGAAGTTATATAGAGTCAGTCCACTAAGAGCGTGGTTGTCTCACGCTGCAGCTGCAGAAAACTCATGCAGCATCAGGTCTTGTGCTAGGGGTGGTTTTAGAAATTGGGGATCTAGTGATGAGTGTTGTATAATAAAGTCTCCTGAGCCTAGAGCTAGTAGGCAAATAGAAGGTAAATGAACAGCCAAATAAGAGTCGTGTAGAGAAATAAGACAGCACAAACTTTAGGGGTTGTTTCCAGGCAAAAGAAACCTTGACCACAGCCTTGGAACAAAGGCAGGTTGCCAGGCTGGGCCTCATGGAGGTAAGAGGACCCTCTGGGGGCTAGCGGAAGTCTAGCCCAATAGGCTATGATGCAAAGTAGGGAAGGGGTCTCAGCCTCCCTACCCCATCCTCAAAATCCCCATTCCCATCCCATTCTGAGGCATCAAGCCCTAAACCTAGCAAGGTCACTCCATCTCTCAGCCCAGATCTTTTCCAGAACACTGTCACAATCCTTCCTACAGCCTCCAATGAAAAATCCACCCCTTCACCCCTCAGTGTCATGGGAAAGCAAGGGAAACAGTAAAAATGACAGACTTCACAGCTGTCATTTTTAGAAATCTACAGGATATGTTCACTTCTTTGGTTGTAAGGACACCATGCTGAAGTGTTTGATCCCAAACTCAACAACCTGCAACAGTCAAATATCTGTTATGGTCCAGACTGACCTTAGGGGGATAATTCTTTAAGAAACTATCATGGGATAGACATTCCCAAACCCAACCAGAGAAGGATAACATAGAAAGAAGGAAAAGATGTTGAACCAATCAATCTTTAGAATTTTTCTTTTTTCTTATGCATTTGGTACAGGATCTATCTCACAACATAGATCAGACTCATAGTGATTCTCCTGTTTTCAGCCTCCCAAGCACTGGGATTATAGGCATGCACCACCACACCCTGTCTCAATCACCATCTCGGCGTGCCCTGGAGTTGGGGCTTGTTCGGCACACCAGGGATTGAACCCCAGCCACTGTGCTCTCTCTACCTAAGCAGGCGCTTTAGTACACTGAGCTATCTGGCCAGCCCTGTAATTTTTCTACTACGGGAACAAATACTAGGCTGAGCAGTTACAGAAAGCAGAGCCAGTCTCTTCTGTCATTATACTTTCAGTGTTTCACTCAGAGAATAAAAAAAAGTACTCAATTGACGAATGAACATATGAAGCAGCCAATTGTCAAGTCCTGGCCAAAACTGTAAGTTCACTGATTAACCAGAAATGTACTGGGCCTTGGGAAAGTTTTTCTCAAACTTGGAGCCAATCTGAACTGATTTATATGTAAAATGCTCATGTGGGATTAAAAGAAAAAAAAAAGATATAAATGTTACCTCTATTTTATGGATGGAAAATGGAAGCAGATCTGAGATGTGACCACTGTTTCCCAGGGCAGTGACAGCCTGAGGGAGCAACATGGGAAGAGCAGAGGTAAACAGCAGTGCCTTTCCTGTTGGGCTGTTGGAAGGTGGGGGCCTGACACCCCAGAGTGTGAGTCTTCCACCCAGTGTGGAGCGGGGCTGAGCCTCCTCTGGCGTCAGCATCCCAGATGCAGCTGCGCGCTCCCAGGCACTTCCTCCTGGAATCCAGGCCACCTGAGGAGACTGCTCGCTTGGTTTACAGGCAGGAAAACGGAGGACAACTGAACTGTTCCAAGACACGCTGCTAGCATCGGGTAGGCATTTGACTTGAGCCCAGTTTCTTAGAAAACACATTTTATACCTAGGTGCGGTGATGCGCCTCTGTAAGTCAACACTCAGGAAGGCTGAGGTAAGAGGATCACAACGGGGAGCCCAACCTAGGCAAGGTGGCGACTTGGTGGAACAGTCTCAAAATAAAAAAAAAAAAAAAAAATTAAAAAGGCTGGAGGCCAGGGAGATTGCTCGGCGGCTTAAGTGCCTGCCTGGCAAGTGCAAGGTTTAATCCTTGGTACCAAGAAAAAGGGGGGTCTGGAAATGGACTCAATCCCTAATACCATAAACAAATAAACTGAAGCCTTGTTATTCACTACCACCTCTCTCCCCCAAAATAAGACCGAGACAGCAAGCAACCAGCCTATCCTGACCTTCCCTGATGTCACTGTTCCCTTCCTCAGTGCCTGTTCTGTAAGGCAGGTAAGGCAAGAACATGCTGATTAGGGAGGGCTGGAATTTTTGACTGCTACTTTCCAAGGCTGATTTTTTTTTCCAGCTATGCCTTATTAGTATGTCCTGCCCCCTTCTGAAACAAATATAAAAATAATTTTAAAAGTCATGCCTAGAAGGACCAGCAGACGCTGTTGATAGAAGTCTTGAGTTTCTAAAGCCCCTTTGTTAAAAGAAGAGCTATCTAATCTCATGTTTCTAGGCAGATTAAGACCTCTAAGGATGTAAAAGTATTGATAGCTAGCATGTATGCAGCACCTCATAGATGGCCAGACTTGATGATGTGATTCAGGTATCTTATTTCATTTGATTTCCATAACTTCATCTCAGACTATAAGGCTGGAGGCTGAGCTAGGACCAGCAAGGACCAGAGCTGACACTTGGAAATACTGCAAAAACAAGGGAATTTCCCAAGTGTCCTTAAGCTCCTGGCCTAGGGACAAGATGGTCTGAGCAAAACACTCAGATGCATTCAGTTCAGTCTGTTAATGCTTTGGCCCAAAACGTACCTGAATCTAATAAAGCATAGACCACTACAGTTTCCTTCTGGGGTCACAGGCCAGCTAAAATCCCACTGCTTTATCCAAGGTGCCAACCAACCTTTGACTAAAGCTTCTCATGATATTATTCACATATCTGGGAATAACTATTTGCTTTAATAGTCAACTCAAACATGTCTGATCTAAAAGCACTTTGATTATGGGCTGATGCTAAAGGTTACAGCTCCATGAGGCTCCAGGGTCAAATGGAGTTTCTCTGTGGATGTGGACATAATTTTCTCCCTGAGACAAGTGAAATCCTCTTCCCAGAACCAAAACATCAGCCTCCAAGGGCGCTGATGGCTACGGAGGCTTCCAGAAAACCACTGGGCGCTGAAGAGTGTGTAGGCCAGGGTGGATTTTGGAGCCATGCCATGGAGGAAGAGGTAAGGCAGAGGTCCTGACAGAGATTCTATGATAAGCAAGAACACAGCCACTCACTCCAGATAGGTCATCTAGGAGGACTTCAAGAGAGATATGGGGGCTCCCTTTGACATTGATGCAAGACAAAGGGCTAAGGCAAAGCCACCTGTCTAGGAATAGGAGCACTGTAGAAAGGAGGTCAGGCCAATCAGTGTACTCATTGGGTTTAGGGTAGAGACATGCCACTGAGCAGTGTCCTCTTTTGGGGGCAAAGTGGCATACCTATACCTGAATGGGGACAACTTCTCATGCAGCAACTTGTCCAGAACAATGCAGGAAAGAGCACGCAGAACTTTGTATTGGGAAGATCTGCCAAGCATGGATGCCACCACTTAAAAGCTTGGCTACTTTTACTTCTATGAGTCCTGGTGTGATCTCTTACAAAAAGGGAATCATTATGTGTCCTCATCAGATTGTTAGAAGGACTGTGAGTTGTGATGAAATTAGAGCTGTCTTCAGTGGAGGGCCTGATGTATTATTGTTTTTGTCACCGTCATCGTTAGACTGCCTCTAGAATTAGCCTGCTGGTTAGAATATGACAAATCTCTCCATGGACTACAATTTAGAGCAGAGGTTGGCAAACTTGACCCTCGGGTCAAAAGCAGCCCATTGTCTGGTGTTGTAAATAAAGATTGATATGCTGTCTAGGGCTGCTTTCTTGCTATTATAACAGCAGAGCTGAGCAGGTGTGACAGAGACAATATGGCCCACAAAGAATAAAATAATTGCTACCCGGCCCTTTAAAGAAAAAGTATATCAATCCATAAAACTCATTTCCTTGGCTGATCTGCAGGAAGGATTTTTCCCCCTTGTCGCCAGAACACCTAGGTTTAAGATCCTCTCCTGCTCTTTACCTTGTGGGAATCTTTGGATAAATGGCCTGCAATCTCCAAGTCAAATTATATTTGGCCACGTGGTGTTGTCACTCTGCTCACTTAATCCTAGCACCCCATAGAGTGTGTTGTTTCAATCCTTATTTTAGAGAAGAGAGCTGCGAAGCACCTTCTAGAGGACCTAGAAGCAGCCCAGGCTAGACTCTAACCCAAGCCCTTGCTCCTTCTACCCTTTCCTGTCCCCTGGGAGAATCATCCATGAGGAGCCAGCGCCTCTGAAGACAAGCCACTGTTGAAATCCATGCAATTCAGGGGCCAGAGACGAATGGTTACCTTCTCCTCTCAGTCCTTCTGTCCAGGTTCATTAATGTGATCCTCTAGTTGTCACTTTTTCAAAGCAGAGAGACCTTGAGGATGCGTGAGTTACCTACCACTGGAGGGAGTGACACTCAGGGCCATAAGGGATAAAGAGGCGCAACCCTGCTGGCAGCATCTCCCAGCAGGAGCCTTTCTCAAAAAGGCAGGTGAACAGTGAGGGCACTGAACAAATGGTAGGTGTGCAGCTGGGAGGCTGCTATGTAGGAGGAAGAGGCAGGAAGTGCAGAGGGTGTGAGGAGAAGACATTCCAGGGAGCCATAATCCAAGCTCTCTGTCACCTGTCCCACCTGGCCCCTGCCCTGGCCACCTGGCTCCTACCCTGGTTAAAAGATTAAAAAAAAAAAAATTGCTAAAGCTAAACCAGAGATGCCTTGAGGATCTACTGGACAGCTTGGCTGTGCTTATCCTAATATACCCCTTCAGAATCCTTTAAAAAGCCTTCACCACCTGGCCTCTAAGTTCGGGCACATAACAGCCCAGTTGGGATCCCCTTGATTCACCACAAATCAAACCCATGGACTCTCAGAACACTCTTCCTGGCCTGTAGAGAAAACACAAATCTGGGCGCCATGGCCTGTGATTTACCTCAGGCCCCTCAGATGGCCTGGCTAAGGGCCCGTGCTGCTACAGAACGCGAAGGCGGCTGAGGCATCTGGTTACATCCCATCACGCACTCACCGCCGCATCTATTAAAGCGTATCAGAGGTCTTCACCCTCGCCACCACAGAGCGGGAGCTCTGGGTGCTACAGGGACAAGCATCCTCCTCACAGAGATGATCGATGACAGACTTAAGATGCTAAGGTAGGACACGTGTGCGTGGGAAGGGGTGGCTGCTGGGCTTGGGGCTGACAAGAAAAGGACATCATGGTCATCTCATTCCACTGACTCCACCCCAAGGATTGGAGCGGGGAGTGCCATGAATTGCCAGGGGTGCCCCCAGAGCTAAAGGTGACGTCTGTCCATCTACTTTTCTCCCCACTCCTCCTGTTCCTGCCCAGAAGTTCCCTTCTGATTTCCCTTGCTGCTATTTTATTGCCGTGTTCTGAAAATTCGAGGGGAACATCCCGAAATGTCAAAGTCATTTTATATAATAAAATAAATTTAAAGCAATCAGAAAGGTGCAGCGGAGCGTGACTATAATCCCAGCTACTTGGAAGGCCGAGGCAGGAGGATGACACATTGAAACCCAGCCTGGGCAGCTTCATGAGACCCTGTCTCAGAATAAAAAGAAGGGCTTGTGATGTAGCACAGTGGCAGTGTGCCTTTGGGTTTAATCCCCAGTGCTACAAAAGAAAGAAGGAAAAAATGGGAAGGAAGGAAGAAAGGGAGGGAAGAGAGAGAATCAGACAAAATATAGAAGAAATGTGAGGCTACTGGGCTGACCTTGGTGTGTTTGGGAGAGACTTGCGAACTAAGTTACTGATGAGCAGGTGACAAGTGGTGCCTGTGGAGTGGACATTAAGTAGAACCCCAGTTTCAGTGGTGCACGGTACTGTGCCAGGGTCTCTCTGCTCCCCAGGACTGGTCTAAGCATGGATTATCTGTGGCCACTGTCCCAAAGGTCTGCGTCACGGTGACCAACCCGTGATTGGGGATGGAGGAAGAACACGCTGACCCCAGGCCAAGGAAGAAGAAAGGTCACCCTACACTGTATCAGGCAGGAAGATGGGGCTCACGGCCACGAGGCTTAAAATCAAGGTCCCGGCCACTCTTGGGCCTCTCTGAGGTACATGTACATCGTGCCAGGGGCCTGCCACTTTGCAGTGAGAACGCGGTGCTCCCTGTCTAGAGCATTCTTCTGCCCCCTGCTCACAACCTTGCTCAGGTTCCTCCAGGATCTGCCTCCTCCAAGAAGCCCGCACTGAAGACAGAGAGCACTGCCCCTGCCACGGTACAGCACCCAGCGCTCACAAGGGGCTCTGGGACACTGTCCTTGTCACGTGCACGGAGGCCCGGGCTTATGTATCTGTTCCTTCCCCCACCACCCTTGGCCGTGAGCTCTGCAGAGCAGGGACGGCCAATTCGTCATCTTTATGGGCTTAGCGTCTCAGGCAGAGCTTGGCTCAGGGGCGAGTTGGGAAGGGCTTTTCTTACTAACTGCAACCAGGACAGGCCAGTGAGCAAACTCTGCATGGATGCTGTGCCCCTTCATGCCTGCCAGGGCTTGGGAGTCCAGGACTCAAGAAACCAGGAGCCAGCCTGCCCTGATCACCCCCTGCAGCTCTGGCCCCAGATGGCAGGCTCTGCCCTGGGCTGGGGCCTCAGCTGGGGTCTCCGGCAGAACAAAAGCCTGGATCCAGACTGCCCCATGCCCCTTCCTTTCCCAAACCTTTTACCCACTGCATGCAAGACCCCAGTTTTCCCCAGGTCGGGACCCCTGCCCTTCTTTGTCCCCTTCTGACTCTCACCTGCAACGGCTTCACCATCCCAGTCCCTCCCAAGAGCAGCATGACTGACATCCATTTATATACTCAGTCTTCCCAGCCACCCTATAGGAAAGTCTGCGTTGATCCCATTTCACAGATGACAACACTGAGGCTCTATGGAGATGATATGACCAGGGACAACATCATGGTTCTGTCACCAGCTGGGAAATTGACCATGCTGAGGCAGGTGTGCTTAGGTACTAGATTACCCAAACTGTCGATGCCTGGCAACTACCTGGCGCCTGTGCTGGCCCCGCCCTCCCAGTGATTTAAGTCAGAGGTCAGGAAACTGCAGACAGAGTTTTCAATGGAACTTGGCCATGCCTGTTTCGCTATGACTGCAGAGCTGGGCAGTCACAGCAGAGAACACTCGGCCCACAGACTCACAAAAGGGCCAGCCAAATAGCTCAGTGGATTAAAGCACCTGCAAGCAGGCACAGGAGCTGGGGGTTCGATCCTCTGGCTTGCCATGCCCACTCTGCCCCCAGGGCTTGCTGAGATAGTGGTTAAGACTGGGCGTGGTGGTGCGCACCTGTAATCCCAGCTCTTGGGAGGCTGTAAACAGGCAGATCACTATGAGTATGATCTAGTAGTGAGACCCTGAACACCGTATAGACTCTTCCCTAATTACAAAAAAAAAAAAAAAAAAAAAGACTCATAGAATTAGTTCTTGGCCCATTAATAAAAATCATGCTGACTGCTGGTTTAATCATTTGTCTCCAGGTAATTTCAAGGTGCAGACAGGTTTTGGGGACCAGTAGCCCACTGACTCTTCCTAATCATTTCATTCTCTCCTGTGTCCCTGGCAATTGGTTCAGTGATTGGCAGAGTGGGGTTTTTGCATATATTTATTGCATGAATAAACAGTTCATCCTGTGTGACAGGCGGCAATGATTCAGTTTTACAAGTGGGGAAATCGAGGCTCAGAAGTTGCCTAAGAGACGTCCTCTTGGTAGTGACGCTGATTTGAACCTCGACTCTCTGGAGAGCAGAGCTCATTCCTGAGCTCTGTGACTATGGTCTCCCTTAGAAATCCAGAAAGGACAAGAGGCCTAGCAGAACTGGGAAGGGTTCCCGTGTGTCTTCCTGAAGGGACAGCCCTGAGCAGCGGTGGAGGGGTGGCCTTGAACCTCAGAGAATCACAGGACCCCACTAGTGGGACAGAGCCGCCTAAAAGCAGCAGACTCAGAACCTACGGCTTGACCTGAAGGCAAATGCTAGATGGGAGAAGCTAGCTTGCCTGGCCAGGCCTCGCTGAGGCATAAGTGAGGACAGAACGGGAGCTGACAGACAGAGGCTGCATGCTGCCATCACCACAAATGTCCCTGTGAAGGGAGAAAAACAGCCAGCCCTGTGCCCTACCCATTTCAATCTTCAATGGCCACACACTGAGGTCAACCCACAGACACCACCGTGATGCTGATGGTGAGGCTCTGGAGGCTGGCCTGGACATCTGGCCCCAGGAGTGGGGGAGAGGACTCTGCTGTGGGATGCGTGTTCTGCACAGGAGGTCACACAGGGGTCCAAAGCCCCTCTTTGCCTGTGAGGTTGAAGGGATTGATCTGCAGGTGACAGGGTGTGTGAGCCTGGCTTGGCCCTTGCTGCCCTGCCAGCCTGAGTCTTCCCCAGTAAAGGCTCCCTCCTCTGTGACATGGGGGATGACATTCACCTCACAGAGTGCCCCTAGGGATTGGGCAGTGGGATATGAAGCACATGGCAAGCACATAGTAGGTGTACAACAAAACACAGGGAGCAACCTGGGTTCCTGAACCTGGCTTCCCATAGTGACCCCTCTCCCTGGCCCTTCTCCTCTGACAAAAGTGGAGACGAGGCTCTTTTGCGGAGGAGGCTGTGACTCTATGGAGATTCGGCCCCGAGTTATGGGGAAGGAGAGCTGTCTGGGGCCCGCAGGCCATTTGTTCTCAGAGCGTGTCCACAGCCCTTGCCTACCCGGTGTGATGGATGGCTCTAAGTTCCCCACACACTACATCATCAATTACTTACATATTTTATCGCCTTGAACTGAGTTTAGGATCTTAAATCAGAGCTATTCCGAGTTGTCTGAGCAGAAATTCTCCCCCCATGGAAATGCGCTCTTTAAATTATGCCGACACCTTGTAGTCAATGTTCGGTGGAAGTTAATTGTCCATAGCACAAAGGGCTGCTGAGTGGCTCCCCGCGCAGGCTCATTCTGGGGAATTTACTGCCTGAGCAGGCTCCACGGGGACAATGAACCAGCCGCAAGAGACCCCAGCCAGACTCTGACACACCTGACACCAGGCTCCACCAGGTTGGAATTTCAGGCCATAGATCTCCCTTTTCTCAGCACTCAGACTCAAAGACTGTCTAAAGAGATGTCACACAGCTTGCGCTTTGCAGACACTGTGGGGAAAATCTTGAGAAAGCGCCTATCCCAAGGTCGAGGCTGGATGTCCACCTTCCAAAGTTTGTCTTTCTTGGTCACTCTTAAGTGGGGACAGGAAGCCTGTGAAGGTGATGGGGTTGTGACGGGTCCTGGTTGTAGTTCCACAGTGAGGTCACAAGGGCAGGAGACTTCTGCTATAACAGAGCCACGTTTACCAGTGACAAGTGTCATCAATATTGGGAGGGACAGGCAGCCCCTACTGCTGAGAACTTATAATAAAGAAGGTCCTCTAAGAGCTGAGGTAGCACAACCCCTAAGCATCAGAGGACTGAGAAACAGAAGTCTAGAGATGTGGTTCCCATTCTTGAGTGCTGTGCCCCGTGGCACACACATCTGCCAATGTGGGAAGACATTTTTGGCTGTTACAACCTCAGAGTGAGGGCTAACACTGGTACCTGGTGTCAGAAACCCAGAACGTCGCCGAAGGTCTCACACCTGAACAGCACAGCCTCCTACCACACAGAATTTTCCGGTCCTGTCAAAGTGCTGAGACTGGAAATCCCTGCCCCAAAAAGCATAGAGGGGAACTTCATCTACCGGGTTTGACACGATCAACAAAATACATGGGCAAAGAGAGGCTCTGTCTGCTACAAAAAGAGGTACAGCTTGACCCTCCCAGTCGGTGGGGCAGAGCTCTTTGGTTCAGGATACTGTTCATGCTTGAAGCCCATTCCTCTTTGTTTCTCCAGTAACAGCAGCCTAGTTTTCTCCTGGGAAACTTATCTTAGTCTTGGTGGTTCAAGCAGGTTGAGCCCCATCAGTCTTGGGGGAGGACAGCAGGCCCAGGCTTGGTGAACCCTAAATAGTACCTCTACACAGGGTCCACTGTGATTGGTTCAGGCACAGTCACATGATCCAAGATGGGCCAATCAGAGCCCATAGAGCTCTGGGCGTTCCTTCTCCCTTTTTATTATACTGTCTGTGGCCTGGAGTAGCTCTTTTAGCAGCTGCACACTGGAGTGCCCAGGTGCCACCGTCTGAGGCCCTGAAGCTTCTCTAGTTACTACTGAGTCTACACTTTTGAATGTTTAAAGAAATTTTGTGTTGTTTCACTACAAGTGACAAAATCTTGACATACAAGGTCCTGTGGATAGATTGAGCACCTAATCCTGGATCTCCCCAGTCTCTGTTGCAACCCCACCTAACTGTGAGGTGGCTAGACCCCATGAAGGTGGTGGGCGTTGCCTACCATTCACATGCCATGCACTAGGCACTAGCACTAATGTACTTTGATGTATCGTTGCCTTCCATCCTAGCAACAAGCCAATAACAGCTTCATTGTACTTGTTATTACCTCCAAATCACATAGAAGGAAAGTGTAGCTTGGAGAGATTGAATATCTTGATTGAATTTACACAGCTAGTAAAGTGGTAAAGGTAGAATCTGAGCCCGGGCCATTCACTCCTTTGGTTTTCTGGAAGGGGAGCCTACAAAAAGGACATAGGCTAATTTTCTAACAGTTAAGTCCTCGTGGTATGTTAATAAACTGACATCCCAGTCATATGCATCAGTCTGAAACATCTAATTAATTTGGATCTGTCTCTAGGAGAACCTACTTTCTAAACTGGCAAAGGAAGACCCATGTTTTTGAATACTGATGAATTTTCTAACTTTGTGGTTCTCAGACTTGAGCATTCATAGAGCATCACTTAACCCAAAAGGGGAAACAACACAACTGTCCATCAACTGCTGGGGCCGGCCAGATAGCTCAGTGGGTTAAAGCACCTGCTTAGGCAGACACAGAGATTGGGGTTCGATCCCAGTGTGCTGTACTGGCCCTGCTCCTAGGGCAGGCTGAGATGGCGATTGAGACTGGGCACGGTGGTGCGCACCCATAATCCCAGCACTTGCTGGGAGGCTGAAAAACAGGAGGATCACTGTGAGTCCAATCTGTGTAGTGAGACACTGTAGACCCTGTACTAAATACATAAAATAAAATTTAAAAAAAGAACACAACATCAACTGTTAAATGGGTAAAGAAAACCTAACCCTCCCAAAGTATGGAGTGAGGTGCTGAGTACCTGCTATAAGGAGGATGAATCTTAACAGCATGATTCCAAGAGAAAGAAACTAGATACGGAAGGCTGCATGTTACATCTATGATTCTAATGATATGAAATGCCCAGAACAGGCAAATCTATAGAAACAGACACATATCAGAGGTGGCCAGGGGCTGGAAGGAAGAGACGATAGGTACTGACAACTAATGAGTGTGGGTTTTCTTCAGGGTGATGAAAAGGTCCAGAGACTAGCAGTGAAAGTTGCACAACTCTGTGAACATACTAAAAACCACTGACCCCATTTAAAAGTATCACCTTGATTGGATATGGCTTCTGCCTCAATAAAGCCATTAAAATAAACCATACACATGCACCAGAATGGCCTGGAAGGCTCAGTTAAATGCAGATCGCTGGGCTCTGCTGCTAGGACATCCAGACAAAATCAATCTGGGGCAGGCCCTAGAAGGTGCATTTCTAATAAATTTCTCATGCTGGTGCTGCTGCTGGCCCCCTCGAGTGGTCGGTGTCACTCCCCAGGTGCCATGCAAACAACATCAAGAAACAAGAGTGATCCAAGCTCACCCTGTGGCTACACAAGCGGCACAGCCATTGAACCACCGGGTCTTCCATGAAGGAATTTATAGAATTGTTGACAACAAATCAGTGTAGGCTCCCAAAGCTGTCCAGCTCTTAGACCCTGCAGCCTGTGACTATAGCTTCATATGATGAAAGGGACTTTGTACAAGTGATTAAGGATCATCTGATGGGAAGACGATCCTAAAAGGCTCTAAATGTAAACACAATGATCTTTCTAAAAAGAAGACAAAAAGTTCTAAGGAGGAAGGCAATGATACGACCCCCAACAGGGGAAACAGGACCACCACATCACGGTCCTGAGATATCATCCATGAACACAAGGGAAGGGACATAAGGGTGGCCTCAGAAAGCTGGAAGAGACAAGGAGGGGGAAGGAGACCACCAGGACCTTGATTTCAGCCCCCTCAAAACCCACTTTGGGCTCACACCAGAAGCCCATAAGAAAATAAGTGTATGGTTTTTAGCTACTAACTGTAGATAATTTGTTACAGCAGCAATAGGCGATTCATGCCAAAGAGGAAAGTGATCAATAATGTAGAGTGTACCTAAGGAGAGTCACATGGAGAGAAAACATTCTCTCAGGCTTTCACAGACAGCACATTGGCCAAGCAATGGCCATGACTCATCCATATGGCTGACACGGACAAAGGTTCTACAATCTGAGGTACAGGATCTCAG
>NW_004524655.1:3449777-3453464 GCF_000260255.1 Octodon degus
AGTTATATTCTCTTAATGAATGAGTGATTTGTTCTAATGGTGTTTGTAAATAGGATATCACGTCCGCATCTTGTAAAACAATTAACCACTAGGAAGAATGTATGCAATGTATTAATTATTGAAACTGTCCTACCAATTTGATTTGAAACTGTCTCATTGCTATGTGTTTATCAATAAAATTATGGAAAAAATTAAAAAAAAAAATAGGCGATTCATCCCGGTGGAGCTTTCCTAATCCTAAAACCTGAAATCCAAAATGCTCCAAGGTCTAAAACTTTTTGAGCAGTACAATGACGTAAGTAGAAAATTCCATGCCTGTGTTCATGTGATGACCCAGTTAAATCATATACAGGATTTAAAATATGGCATGAAATTACCTCTGCAAATTCCAAAATCAGGGGAAAAAAATCTGAAATCCTTCCATTCCCAAGCATGTCAGTAACTGACTCTTCAGCTTGTATCTCCCAAGAACCTCCCAGCCCTTTCAAAGAAGATGCAACAGTGGGTGTGGACCAGTTCCTAGCCCACACCTATACACAGAACCCCTGCAGCAACCCAAGAGGTCAGGATGCTATAACGGAGGAGAAAACTCCTGGTCAGGGAAGTTCAGCAACTTGCTTGACAATGCTAGTAAGTGAAGGGGTAAGGGAATTTCTTGTCACTGTTCCCTTTCTCAGGAATTTCCCACAGGAAACAGAAGTCTGTTTATCCTGTCTATGACCTATAGCCCGAAAAAGGGGCTGGTGTGGGCGATATTTGTGAACCAGCCAGGATTCAGTTTCTAAGAAAATCAAAACAAAGGTACCTCTCCCCACACCCTGCTGGAAATCAGCCATGTAATTTGTCAAGGCAACAAAGGAAGGCGCCATGCAGAAGAAGCGAGGGTGAGCTCTCACTTGGAGTGGCCATGCAGCGATGTTTTCACTTACCTGGGACATCACATGGGCCCTCAGACTGATGTGAGGTGTTAGTGCTGAGTGCCAGTGGATCTGTAACTCATGACAAGGCCAGGGGACAGTAATAGTGACTGAGGTCAGGATGGCTTCCCTGCCACTTAATGAGACCTGTGCATACCCAGCAGTCTTGGCCCTAGGTCAGTGGTTCTCACACTGCATGCTTCCAAGTCCCTAGTAGGCTTGCTAAGAACAACTTTGCCTTTCCTCAAAGTGACCAATTCAGTGGGGCTGTGGTAGGAAACAAGGATGCACTTTCCAAGCAAGTTCTAAGGGATGTGGCTACTCTTGGGGTGGCATTTGGAGACCCACTTGTCTAGAGCAGAGCTTCTCAACCCTGGCACTAATGACATTTGGGGCTAGGGAGAACTGTCCAGTTGACACTGCAGGGTGTTGAGCAGCAGCCCTGTCCTCCCCCAACCCCAGAATGCCAGCAGTGCCCTACTCCTCCAGTCCTGACAAACAAAAAAGTCTCCAAACACTGTCAAATGTCATTGGGAGGACCAACAGTTGAGAATGTACAAGAAGGTGGGAAATCGTTGTACAGGACTCCATCCAACACTTGGAGCTCTTGACAGTGGCAAGCACTTATGGGATATGTGCGAGGCGATGACCATAGCGGTGGGAAACCATGAGAAGGACCTGGGGAATAATGAAGCATCACAAAGAGCCACACTTACGTTGTCTATACCTAGAAGTGGCCTGGGTACCACAGCGCCATAGCCTGTCTGTGATGCAGGCTTCTGATGTTGGCCCATGGATCCTCCTGGCCCAGTGGCTGGCTGTCTTCTCATGCAAGTTACCCACCAAGTTCTCTGAGAAGCCACCATCGCAGGTGTGGTGATACAGCCCTGGAACTGAGGATGAAGCGGCCTACCCCAGCAGATCACGGGAAGATGGGACTGAACGCACAAAGCAACTCGGGCTTGATGCTCAAAGACAGTCTGATTGCAACTCTCAAAGAGGAAAACATAAATTCACAAAAAGCCCCAGGTTCCCAATTCTCCAACTCAGCACACCAAATCCTAAGGTGCAATCTTCCCAAGGTTTTCAAAAGCTGCATGAATGATAGTCGGTGGGGAAGGAAGAGGTGTCAGACCTGGGCCTGATGGAAGGGTGTGGATGCAATCAGAGGTGTTTTCAGAGCCTCTTGGCTCTGACACCTGCCCCCATTCTCCGTGGAGTTGGCTGAGAATGTACCCCAGACCACTCCCTCCGCTGCCTTCACCTGGCGTTCCTATTCTTGTAGAAAGCAACACAAGCGCATGATGGATCTGTTGCCTGTGATCATTTTCGTTTATGTATAAGACAAAGACAGGATTGATGAGCTGGAGAAGAAACACATTTGCGGGTGTGATCTATGCCTTTCACCTTGGAGCAGGCAGCACAGCCGCTGAGCGCTGCCAACATCCTCGCGCTGTCAATAGGACCTTGATTCTCTAAAGGCTGAAAGGGTTTTCATGGGTGAATGTGTAAAGCCAGCTCAGGGTTTTCTAAGCACCACTCAGAGCCCCCAGGTGACTTTTCTTTTTTTTCATCTGTCAGCTTCTTTCTTCCCTAGATGTCACCCTGCAGTGAGGGCAGGGAAAGATGTTCACAGCTTCTGCAAGAAGGAAATGTTAAGCGCTGGAGGTGGGCCCTCCCGGGTTCTGGCAAGAGCAAGGTTACTGCCCCAAATTTTGATCTCTGTGTTGCTCCTGGCCAAAGCTCTGCCCTCTGAGACTATTTGCTTTTTCACTAGCAGCATAGGAATTTAAACAGCCATCCTGCATGGTGGCTGTTGGATTCAAGAAGGCTCAGGATTGGTATCCTTATTGGCATCCTGATTCTGCTGCTTGTCGCTGTAGAACTTTGGGTGAGTCCTTGTACTTCATTTTCTATTCAGAGCCTTGATCAGGGCTAGAACATGCTTGATGAATATTTTCCCCTTTCTCCTTATTTCTACTCAGCCTCAGAGTGAATGAGGTAAGGCATGAAGAGTCTATGCTCAGCCCTTTAGTATCAAAGATCATGGAAGCATCTACCATATTGGGTTTGATTATGTCTCCCTGAAATTCACCTTCACCCAGAACTGCTGAAGATGGCTTGATTTGGGAACAGACTCTTCATAGATGTTGTCACCTCAGGATGTAGTTAGTCATGCTAAGTTAGCATGTCCCCTAATCCATCCACTTCAAGAAGAGGGGGAAAAGGACTGAGAGACACACATAGTGAAGAGGGTGGGAAGACACACACACATGACAAAGGCAGAGACTGGAGAGATGGATCTACAAGCTGAGAAGGCCAAGGATTACTGGAAGCCACTAGAAGCTGGAAGAGGCAAGGAAGGATCCTGGCCTGGAGTCAGAAGGAACGAGGTCTCGCCCCAACCCTGGCTTTGGACTGTCGGCCTCCAGAGCAAGCAAAGAACGTGGAGCCTGGTGTTCCCAGCCGTCCACCTCACGGTTCCCCGTCGCAGCATCCTTCGGAGGCTGATGTGCCTCCTGCCAAAAGCGGCTGGCTTGTTTGTCCCTCAGGCACGAGCCTGCTGACCTGCCTGTAATGGGCTAACTCACATTTTAGGCTATATGGGTGTAAATCTTGTGCTTTCTGTTGTAAATGCATACCCACCCATTGTTTTAGATTGTTTAGTAAATAGTGGCTGTTACCCGTAGTTTGCTAGATAAAACTCACCAATACCTTTAAACAAAGGCTTCTAACTCCTTGTAACCTTCAGGCTATGCAAGGCTGCCTG
>NW_004524655.1:3453649-3455762 GCF_000260255.1 Octodon degus
TTCGGTCCTCTCCTGCGTGAGAGCAGACTGGGGGGCCCTGAGCTCAGTAATAAACGGCTTTCCAAATTCCAACCTGGCTGATCTGGTTCCTATTCTGAGTGACCCATAACACTGCCCATCTTTCAGGTCTTCCCCGCCTGACTTCCAGAACCTGGCCGAAAACGATGGTGAGTAGGCTTCAGCAAGCTTCTCCAGCAAGAGGCCGGTAGCAAATGTTTTGGTTTGCTGCTTGTGTGGTCTGTGTTGCAACACTTCAGCCCTGCTGCTGAGGCATGAAAACAGCCACCCACAGGCGACATGCAAATGAGCAGGCACCGCGGCGCTCCAACACACCTGCAGTTAGGGACCTAAACTTTAATTTCACATACTGCTCTTGTGTCAGTAGATGTTATTCTTCTTTGGATTTTTTTTTTCCACTTAAAAATGTAAGAACATACTGACTCGTGGGCTGTACAAAGACAGGCCGTGGGCCAGACTGTTTCCTAATGGAGATGAAATTCACATAACATAGTATTAACCACTTGCAAGTGGATGATTCAGTGGCACCTAGTACAGTCACAGCGTTGTACACACAGTGGCTCCACACAGTTCCAAACACTTTCATCATCCCCTAAGGAGACCAGGGAAGCATTAAATAGTCTCTCCTCATCTGTCACTCCTCTAGCCCTTGGCAACCAGCAATCTTCTGTCTGTCTCCTTGCGGTTGTCTAAGTGCCTATTTCATTTAAGTGGCGTTGTGCCTATTGTGGCTCTTTGTATCTGACTTCTTTCTCTTAGCATAGTGCTTCTGAGAGTCATTCACCTTGTAGCATGTTCAGTACTTCGATATTTTTCACGACTGAATAGTATTCCAGTGTGTGTGTGCACGTATGTTATATTTATGTTAAATAAATGAGTTGTACTTATATACATGTTTACATCGATGTACTTGTGTATATACATACACATAAAAACACAACTCATTTATGTATTCATCTGTTGCTCAGTATATGAGTCATGTTCACCTTATTGTTACTAGGAATTATGCTGCTATGGCCATTCATGTCCATGTAGTTACTTGAATACCTATTTCCAATCCTTTGCAGTATACATGTAAAAGCAGAATCCCAAGTTTTATGTGGTGGGGACTGTGGCACAGCGGAGACCAAGCGAATGAGGCATGTGTCACTGAGCGCCTGTCTGTCATTGCCAAGCAGCACTATGGATCCTGAGTTGGTGTGAGTTCTCTATTGGTGTGAGTTCTCTAACTGTATTCAAGAGGAACTTAGATTTTCAGATTTCCATGTTTTTATAAGAAATGCTCCTATTTTTTAAATGTTGGCAGCTAATTCAAGGGAGAAAAATAATTGAATGAGCAAGCAAAAAATAAAAGGTATGAAGTCTGCATTCGAAGACTTCTGATCTCATGCGTTTTCTCCTAACATTGTCTGCAACTCCTACTATAGAACTGTCACATGGAATTTCAATGGATTGGGGAAAATTATGTGGATGGAGGTTCTCTTAAGTGTCTGGGCAGAGAGACCCACGTGTCCTGTGTTTAGGTGGGTTCTCCTGTGACAGGCTCCCTGCTTTTGGCTTAGAGGACGTTCTCTTCAGTCACCTGCAGGGAATATCCCCTAGGCGAGATTCTAGATTCTAGATGCAGACAAATTCTAGAAGAAAGACAAAGAAGCCAAGGGAACAATGGTCAAAGAGAGGAAAACTCATTCCCAGTAGGAAGAAGAGTTCTTCTTAAACATTCCTGCAGCATGGTGGGAGAGGCGCATGAAAGATTGGCCTGCTGGTCAGAGGACAGGTCTGGGATTTACACTGGACTGTCAGAAGTGCTTTGCTGCTAGTCAGATACAGTGGTAAGAACAGTTTCTTTATTTCTCTTGGCCTCGGTTACTTGACCCACTAATTGAAGAAAAGAGTAACTATGTGTACTAGTAAGTTTTCCATGACCATAATGAAATACTGGAGGCAAGCTACTTTATAAAGAAAAGAAGTTCATTTAGCTTATGGCTCTGGAGGTCCTTTTGGTCCATAGTGAAGACCTCAGATGGGCGCCATTACAGTGATGGGGACACATGCAAAAGCATGTCACCAACAGGAAGCTGCAGTGAAGGGGAGG
>NW_004524655.1:3455957-3464159 GCF_000260255.1 Octodon degus
CTTGAGATCCAAGTTTTCGACACAGAAACCCTTGCACCAAAGGGTTCAAACCTTTTGTGGCACAGACCACAGCCAAACCACAGCACCAAACTTCCTGCTAATCTGTCTTCCAATTTCAGAGTGCTTTGGGTTACAAGATACAATTTGGCTCACAGCTCATTCCACACCATATGATGCCAACAGGAGCCCCACGAGAAACCACCAACAACACCACCAAAGCATTTCGAGGCCACTAAATCTGGAGGAGTCACAATGGCTACTATGATGATTAAAGATTTTGCAAAGACCTGCAGTGAAAGAAGCCTCATTCGACTTGGTATTACACAGATTTTCCAAATTCATTTGACTGTAGAATCACCTCTCCCTATGGAACCCATCAACATCCAACCTAACTAGTATCCACCAAGAAGCTAGGAGAGTTGTGGGTGCCCCAAAGAGCAGGCAGAGCCAACCCCAAGAAGCCAACAACCCAGGGTTGGCTTGCACACTCCCCAAACTCCTGAGCAGCTGCCTGCTCACTGGGTGCTGCCCTCCCAGCTTCCACAGGACAGGAAGTGGCCCAGAGGCTCCCTGAGAGGAAGGGTAAGGAGTGAAAAGTTCCCCATCTCTACCCATTAACGGGGTGACACCAAAGCACACAGCTGAGCTCAGCTTCTTCCTAATAGGACCACCATCTGTGCCAGTCACCTCTCTCTACCCTGTTTGCTGCTGAGAACAGCAATACCTGTGTCCCAGAGTGCTGGTCAAGGTGGACGGGAGATACTGTGGTCAGACGGGGCAGGTAGAGCTCTCGGGAGGGAGCCCGGCACATGGGAGTAGAGATGAATACGTTGGGTAGTTAAGAAATTTAAATAAAGTACCAAGGCCCAAGGTCTCCAAGCAAACAGTTAATGAGACTGTTGATTGATTCCTGATGACTTCTGAAATGCCTGCTTGTCTGCCTGCCTTTTTTCCCCTCCCGCCCCCTCTTTCTTTCCCTCCCTTCTCCCATCCCGTGTCTCCCAGTACAGTGAACATGCGCTGACCACTACCTCTGGCTCACGCTTGGGTTTGGCTTTGGGTCTATGGAAGCCAGGAAAAGGCGAAGGAGCAAGATAAACACAGGAGTGTGGGTAGAAGAAGGAAGAGTCGCTCTCTTGGGGATGGGCATCAAGAGATTCTCTCTGCCCGTGTGGGCTACTGGTCACCTTCCCAGCCTCCTGAGCATTCTGGAGCCTGGGGACAGCTTAGCAGCAGACAGGACCCAGGAGCCAGGCCGACCCTGCCGGGTTCCTACGCTGGCGGGTTGCTCCCGATGGCAACCGAGCTCCTCAAGGGCAAGGAACATGTCTGGCTCCGCACCCCTGTGCCTGACTGGCTCAGGGCAGTCGCTAATGAAGATCTAGCTGCATTAAACACCAGAAAGGCCTGGCTAGCGTGCACACGGGAAATTCCTCTGGTGTTAATTAATGATGAGAAGCTAGACGCTGTCGCTGGACACACTCGACCTCATTTAGCCTCCCCGGTGGCTGTGGGGAAGAGGCGCCTCTGGCAGATAAAGAAACCAATCCCAGAGAGATGTGCAGCTAGGAGAGGCAAAGGCAGAACGGAACCGGACTGGGCATCGCTGGATCTGGCCACCCTCCCTCACTGGCCAGTGATGTCCCTTTGGACTTGAGCAGGGACCCCAGAACTTGGCTGGCTACTGTGAGCTCCCCATTCTCAGGAGGAGACTGAAGGCAAACAAACAAGGTTCTCACTGCCCTCGCATATACAGACCTTGGCGAACAGCAAGTGGCTTGATGGGCAGTGGGGTGACAGCGGGGTGACAGCGTCGGGTGTCTCACTGACAGTAAATTAACCCAGGGCTCTGCAGGTCTGAGGCAGACAGACAGGTGTGACAGGAGGCTCCAGAGCTTCTGATCCACTGGTGCCCTTCTGGAGAGAGCAGGGCAGGGCGGGGCACACAGCAGGAGAGGCTGTCCCACGGTCACTGAAGCGTGAGTGACAGCTCTTCTGGGCTCAGACACCTGCCACTTCTCAGCACCACAGCCGAGCCCTCCTTCTGGGCCCAGCTGGGGGTGGGGGGGGCAGGGGCCGGCTCAGCTCCACAGGTAGACCAACCACCCCCGCCCCCCAGCTAAGGACCAACCAGGTGGCTACCTCACTGCTGGGAAAAGTGACAAGGTACCCGAGTGGATGGACCAGGTTCAAATTCCTGCTCTTCTGCTTACAAGTGGGGGACAAGAGGCAGCCACTCCGAGCCTCAGCATCTCTGGCAGCCACTTCCCAGAGCTATCGAATCGGAACCCACCTGACACATGTTTAAAGGGATCGAATGTTTACTGGCATTTTAATCTCAACCCTCCCCAACCACAAGTCCCCAGAAGATGCGATTATACACTAAGAAGCAGCATCCTTACAGTCAATAAGACAAGGAGATTTCAGCTGAGAAAACAAACAAACCCACCGAAAGCTGGCAGCCGTGGTGAACACCAGAGGCTGAGGCAGAGGGGCTGCCACTTCTGGCCCAGCCCGGGCAACTTCACAACTGAGTGAGACTCTGTGTCAAAATAAATAACAAAAAGGGCTGAGGATGTAGCTCAGTGCATTCAGTTCAATCCTCAGTACAAAAAGAAAAGATAAAAGAAAGAAAAAACAAAAAGGAAGAAACCTGCACATCCTGACGGCTGGGGCTTCCCCCTAAGACTGCGGGAAACAGCGCTGGAGCGGCTGCTGGGTGCACCACGCCTGGGGCCTGCTGGATCAGCAAAGGCCAGGAAACACCTTCCATTTCCATTTCTTTTAAAGTCAGGAGAACTGCTGGGGGTGTGAGTCAGTGGTATAGCACTTGCCTAGCTTTACAAGAAGCCCTGGGTTTGATCCCCAGCACCTGAAAACTAATAGGAAGAGAAAATAAACACAATAATAACATCATAATGAATCCAGCATGGATTGTGTTATGTTTATGCCAACATAGTAATAAAGTGCAATTTAAATGTCTATTTATTTGTTCTAATGGGGGACGTGATCCATGAAGGCAAACGTGGGTGGAAACACCCCCAGGAAGCAACAGGGAGCTATGAGCTGGGCTAATAGGCTGAGCAATGTGAGACAAGCACACTGGGGAGCAAGAGCCCAAACCTGGGGTGCCCAGGGAACTCTGGGAGGTTGCCCACTGCCAAGGAGCGCCCTCCCCACGCTCCATCAACAGGAAGTAGAGTCGCCCACCACATCTGCAGGATCTGCATCAGTGCATCCAACCAACTTAAGATAGAATGCATGTGAAAACAAAATTCATCCATACTGAAAGAGGTACAGGAGAGACTTTTTCTTTTTATTCCCTAAGCTACATGTTAGACTATTTGTACTGCATCAGGCATTGGTCATAATCTGGAGATGACTGAAGGTGCATAGGAAGGTGCATGAGGCTCTGCACAGAGATCCTGCCAGTTTACATGCAACGTGTGAACATCTGAGGCCTTTCCTATCTGGCAGGGTCCTGTGCCCAGTCGCTCCAGTGCCAGGGAGGGACTCTGGTGCTTCTCCCAACACAAAGCCTCTTTCCTCCACACACATTTCTGCACTGATCACTCTGCTCCTCCACCTCCCTGTCCTGGCTTAGCTCTCTCTCTCGCCCTGGCGCTGATGTCAGACGAACACATCCGAGCTGGGGAAGCATCGTACAACCCTGTAGCCAGAAGGCTTGCTGGTTCGGTGTGTTGGCCCCACAAGGGATCCTACTTAGTTCAAACCCAGACTCTGCGACTTTGTACCTGAGAGATCTCAGGCAAGTGACTTCACCTCTCTTGGCTTCTCATTTTTAAGATGGGGACAGAGCCTTCCACAGGGTTGATGTGACATTAAACAAGATCACAACCCATGTATATTGTACCTGGTATGGAAAGCATGCTAAGTAAAGGCCACTGCTTCATTCCTTTAGATTCTCCAAGGAGGATTTGGCTAATAGCACACCGGCTGGCTTAATGACAGCAAGAAGACCAAATCTAGCCCACTATGTACCATGGATGGCTGCAGTCTTAGAAGGGTGTTCATACCGGTCTGTCCCCTCCACCTGTGACAACCAAAAGGGTCTCCAGACACCAGGAGTGGAAAATCACCCCCAGTTGAAAGGTATTTGAAATGGCCTGCAAAACCTTAAATGTGATCTGCTGCTTATGGAAAAAGCTGGCCAAGTGCTGCAAGAATCCAGCTTCTTCTCTGCACAAATGAAGACCCTGAAGATGGGCTGTGGGTGACTTGCTCAGATACAACCCAGCTGGGTGTGGCTGTGTGGAGGCAGCTTGGATCGCTTTTGCATTCTTGTATTTTTTTTTTTTTTTTTTAACTGAGTGTTCTTGCTACTATATTACTCAGCCTCCTGGGTAAGAATATTTTTCGCTTCTAGGGAGCATAAATCAGTACAATTTTCATAGGATAATTTGGAAATGTAGTTCAATAGCCTTATAAATATGCACACTATGGTGACACAGAAATTATTCTTCCAAAAATGCTACCTTAGGAAATAATCGCAGATGCTCACAAATCTGCGCAGATTGCTTTTAGAATGATCGAATTGCTTAGAATGTCCCCCAAATTAGAAAACAACTCAGAATGAGAAACAATAAAGGAACGAGTAAATAAGACACAGGGCATATTATTAGATACTATGCAGCCATTAAAAATGACCCAAGCATGAAAACATACGCACATATCACATTCCATTCCAAATTCAATCTCCTCCTCCGCACTGTAATTGCCCTCTATCTTAGAATGTACATTTCAAAACACTAAAACAAATTCTTGCTAAGTTCTGAGATAACTTCTGTGATAAACCATTATTGCTACTGAATAAAAAGCAACTTAATGTTGCTGGTTTTAACTTTAAGGGAACCTGGTAATCCTCTCTCCTCTGCACCTTCCTTCTGATTCCAGCTCCACTGAGCTCTTGGGACCTGGGAGACCACACTAGGGCGGGTGGGTGGATGATGAAGCCTGGGAAACCCTGACCTGGTTCTAACTTGCACAAGCCCTGGGAAGCACCATAGTACAGCAAGATCAGAGTCAGTGTCTGGTCTCTGCTGAACTTTATAAAACCAGCCACATCAAGGTGTGCATCTGACGATCACAGAAATTCGTCAATATTTGGAAAATACATCCGTTCATCGCAGGTTGCCTGCTATCAGCAGGTGGGATGAGGCCATGCATGGAACACAGCATGGAGACACACTAAAAAATGTTTGACTGTTAAGGAAGGTGATGGGAAGGTGAGGGAACACTCGGAGGACCTGGAGTCAGGTGCCATGACTTAGCCAAGTACAGACCCTGAGCAGAAATGAGCAGACCCTTGGTTCCCTCAGGTACCAAGCCAGAGCCTCTTCCACCAATCGCCACTCGAGTACCATAGAGAATCTGAATCAGTAATGACTCAAAATCACATTTGAACTCCTTCCTGTAAAGGAGGGAAATTTGGACTCACACCACAGCACGGATGAACCTTGAGGATATTATGCCAAGTGAAATAAGCCGATCACAAACGGACAGGTACTGAAGGAGTCCCTTGATGGGAAGTTCCTACACTCATCGGACTCAGAGAGAGAAAACAGAATAAGCATGAAGGGGAGATGAGGAGGGGCAGGGGAGCAGTTGTTTAAAGAGAGGACAGAGTTTTGGATGAAGAAGATGAAATGCTTCTGGAGATGGGTGTCTCGAACTCACAGCGCAGCTGCCCGGTGTGGCAGTGCATCTCCTGACAGCCCCTCCCTTCTTCTCTCCTCACTTCCTTTACCCCCAGTTCTCCGTGCCCTGCAGTTGCCTTCCCATGTGACACGTTAGCACTTAAACTGTGCTTGAGGCTCTCTGATCTAAGGCAGTCTCTTAGGCTCAGAGATCTACAAAGGACCCTAAACTTACAATGGGGTTACACGCTGATAAACTCATCTTACACTGAAAATACTGTAAGTTAAAACTTCGCCTGGTGGTGCCTGCCTATAATCCCACTCAGGAGGTTGAGGCAGGAGGACTGGTGTGAGTTTGAGGCCAGCCTGGGCTATATAGTGAGTTCAAAGTCAACCCGAACTATACAGTGAGAGCCTGTCAAAAAAAAAACCAAAATAAAACAAAATGCACTAAATCACCTACCTTGCTGAACACCATAGCTTAGCCATGGTAGCGTGCTAATTGTCACTCTCATGCTCTATACAGCTGACTGAGGACTCTGTCTTCCTGCTACTGTCCAGGCGTTTAAGAGAGTATTAGATTGCAGATCAATATCCCGGAGAAATGCCAAAATTGAAAATTCAAAGTATGGTTTCTACTGAATTTATATTACTTTTGCACTATCTTATGTCCCCAAAATCATAAATTAAACCAGTATAAGTCAGATATGATTCTGTGGCAATGACACAGGAAAACCTTAATAAATACAATAGTAAATGAATAATGGTCTATATACAATACGAAGTGTTATTAATATCATAAGCATGTCCGTGTGTGTGTGTGAGTGTGTGATTTAACTGTACGTGCAGTTTCTGTCTCCAGATACACTTTGCTTGTTTGTATTTGCTAGAAAGAATCAAACTCGGGACCTTGCACTTGCCAAGCAGGCGCTTATGCCCCTGAGTTATATCTCCGGCCCATGTGTGTCATTTAAAAATGAGGACACATTTTGAGAACTGCATCATCGTGGTCACATCATTGTTGAATGTCATAGTATGTCATGGGGAAGATCCAACCTAAGATGGGTGATATAACTTTTTGGGGCCACGGTCATGTCTACCTGTGGCCCATAACTGATTGACACATCGTTAGGAGGCCCATTCACAAATACTGATAGGAAAACGTGTCCTTCATTTAATATTAAGTGAAAATAAGCCAAGTGTTGACAAACATGTATTTTAAGACAATTAAAAACAATAGAAAACTAGTACATAATTATATCCACCAGCTTTCCCATTGCTGGGACATAGCATCGCATAGGCACCACTTAAAGGAGATGCTCGATTTAGCACATGGCTGGAGGGCTTTAGTCCGTGGTTACTTGGCTTCAAGGTCAAAGCATCATGGTGGAAAGACATGGTGGAGCAAGGCTGCCTAGTGCATGGGGCCAGGATTCAGCACAGGGGAACAGCACCGGAGAGAAAGAGGCACAGGACCAAATAGAGTTCTCAAAGTCGCCTGTTCGTCAGCCCCCCAGGTACACTCACAGGTGTGCTTCACAGATCTCCTGGATAGCATCCAAGCCAATCAAGTTGACACAGTCAAGTCTAACTGTCACATTCACAGAAAAAAAACTTCAGGCAGGATGGATCCACTGGGATTGCTTTCTAAGTCGATGTTTCTGGTGGTAGTACTGGATCTTCTGACTTGGGTATTATTTAAATTTGTTGTTTCCAGCATAAGTCACTTTTTGTAATTTAAAATTTTCAATAAAACATGTTTTAAGGATAAGACGCAGAGAAGTATACAGATAATTAAGAACTCACTGGTTGGGTTTGGGCTTGATGGAAAACCCTCTAAAATTCTTTGATCACATCTCCCTGGGTGGGCTGCCCAAAACTCTAGTTCATTACCTGCTAAAATGTGAATTTAATATCGCTATTAGGAGTAAATGATTGATCTGGCTGAAGAAGTAACCTAACAGAAGATAAAAAAGGCAGACTGTTGACATCTCCATGCAGAGAAGCATCCTGTAATATTTTTCTGTCATACTTCTGGGAGCTCAACTGTGGAAACTTGGCGAGAGGAAAATGAATCAACATTATGGAGCTGCCTTTTAATTTACACCCATGAAATAATTTTGATGGTTGTTCATAAGTGTTTAAGTAATGTTTATTCTGGAAATGTCACCACTGACTCTGAAATTTACTTTGATATTCTCGGAGTGTTACCTCTCTACTAATAAATGAGTGTGGAAAGAGTTGCTCTCCGTCTTGTGCCCTGACATCTTTTTTGATGTGCTAAGACATGGCTGGAGCTTGATGCTCATGATTATGAAAAACATCACAAAAGAAAGTGTGTTTTGGGGGGCCGGGGAGATGGCTCAGTGGAATAAGCGCTTCCCTGGCAAGCACAAGGACCTGAGTTCAGTCCCCGGTTCTGCCAAAAAGAGAGAGAGAGAGACAGAGAGAGACAGAGAGAGACAGAGAGAGACAGAGAGAGACAGAGAGAGACAGAGACAGAGAGAGAAAGTCTGTTTTGTTATGTGTCTTCCAGAGACCTAGT
>NW_004524655.1:3464450-3474871 GCF_000260255.1 Octodon degus
AGACATCACATTGCTCTTTTCTAAAAGGACCTATGGTGCTTTAGAGACAGTGACTCAGCTCAGATTTAGGGGCTCAACCCTGACCAATGGGCCGAGGGCCCAGTGAAGAATGCAAGCTGCTGCCGATCAATGCTAAACGCTTTGCTGCTTTGTGCACCTGTTCCCCCTTACTTGTCCACCCCTAAGCTTCTGTCTTCAGTAAGTTTGTGACTATGTCACAGCCTGCTTATGACTATGTTCACCGTGAGACAAAACAGGCTGGAGGGAGGCAGTGCTGTGGTAGCCACCCCGTTAAACTGGGGTTGTCATATCATGAAGACACACATGCAGCCCGAGAGGAAGATTAACGTGGAGAGGAACGGTGCTTCCTGCCAGAAGTTAGCACACACACCACTCATGTACAAGCAGCATCTTATAAGTACATCTATCTGCCAGCCCCAGTCAAGCCCTCAGATGAGAGCGCAACCCAAGCCAACAGCTTGACTACACCATGACAAAAGACCTTCATCTAAAACTGCCCAGCTGAGCTGCTCTAAAATTCCTGATGCACAGACACTGGGATAATAAATGTTCACTGTTGTTTTTTTAAGCTACCAGATTTTGAGATACTGCCACCTGTCACCTACGATATTTTGGTCAACACTGGATATACACCAGTGGATGCAATACCACCAACAGATATCAGAGGCATCTGAGTTGTGCAAGTGCACTCTATAGAGGCTGCATGATGACGCAATTTCCTGCTGACGCAGTCCTCAATGCGTAACTCTGCTGTCAATGCGCGGCCATGATGTACTACGTAGCAGACAATACATACAGAATTATAAAGAAATTGGTGTTTGGCACATGAATGAGAAATACTTTACAAAATTTGTAAATGATACATCAGTCAATGAGTGAACTTAGAAAAAAGACAAGGATTAGCACAAGTCAGAATCGGGAAGGAGATCTCTAGCCCCATCTTCCACCAAGGAACTGTATTTCTTTTATCCATATGGTATGAAGGTTTTAGCTACTTAAGAGTAGGACAATTCCAAAAGGCACTGAACTTGGGGTGCTGGGTTCCCATGCCTGTTCTTTTTTCTATGATGATGTGAAGAATGAGTGAAGGGAGAAAGTATCAAAGAACCAAGGATGGCATGAAGTCCCACCCAGATACCCTCCCCTCCCAGCAACTGCCTGTAGTTAAAGAGTTCCTGGGACGTCCTACTATTAAAACTGACCAGTGAGGTCGTGTAGAGACCAGGGCCCTTTGCCCCAATTCAGAACCACTCTACATTGCCAGCCTAGCTCCCTAGGGCCCCACAAGGGTGCCACTGAGACTGTGGGGTGTCCCAACCTCCCCTTCTGTCTACCTCTGCTTCCTCTGCTCCTCCATGGTTGCCGATTCCAACAGAGCTCCCTAATTAACTTCTAGGTGCTGATCTGCTTCTCAGATTCCACATCCAGGAAACAACCTGTAATGTTTGGAAAATCTACAGAAGACATTTGGGCTCCATGATTCGCCTTCTTTTTTTTTTTTTTTTTTAGTTTTATTGAGAAAAAAATAGCAATGAGACACTTTCAAAACAGGTTACTAGGACAGTTACAATAATTAATACATTGCATATTGTTGTCTTCATAGTAGTTATTCAGGGTACAAGATGCAGATATGATATCCTGTCCAAACACTATTAGTACAAATCTTTCTTCTCATTGAATTAAGAGAAAATAACTGTATATCTATCGTAATTATTTTGTATATACAGATACAAAATGGTCCTTCATTTGTATCCCCTTTCTTTTGTTTAGTTTTGTTAGAGATGGGTATACCATTGCCATTTAAATATTGTGGGCACTTGAGTGTTTTGTTTCGTTTAGTTTTTACTCCCTTCCACTCTCCCTTTCCTGCATTGTTCTATTCATTCATTCGCTCACTGATTCACAAGTGCCTGTATATAGTGAGCAATGACTGGGGCTCCTGCATGAACCAGGAGTTAACTGCAGGGTGCAACGTTTATTAGTTTATTAAAATTGCCTGCTTGGGCAGGATTTTCTTCATTTTTATCTGGTTTGAGGTTCAGGAAACTTCTTTTTTTTTTTTTTTTCTTTTTTTTTTGGCGGAACCGGGCATTGAACTCAGACCCTTACACTTGCTAGGGAAGTGCTTATTCCACTGAGCCATCTCCCCAGCCCCATCAGGAAACTTCTTGAAGCTGCAGCCTGATGCCCTTTTGGAAAGTATCCTTTTAAATTCTTCTTCTCTTCTTTGCTTCTCCTCTTCCCCTGGACTTTCAGTTACAAATATATTAGAAGTTGTCAACAGATCTCACATGCCTCACACATTCTTTTTGGTTTGTTTCATCTTTTTTTCTCCTCCTTGATTCAGTCTGAATATCTTTTGGCTTCTGTTTCAGTCTTGTCTCTTTACGTGTGCTTAATCCGAAATGAAACCTATTACATTATTGATTTCATTATTCGACTTTGCACTCCTAGAAAGTCTACTCGATTTGTTCACAGGTTCCAGGTCTCTGCTGAAATGCTCCATCTTGTCATCAAATTTCTCACCTATTTCAATCATAGCTACTTCCGGTCCGTGTCTTATAACAAAATCCAGGCACTTAAAATAGGCTACTGGCAAATACAAAATACATGCATTTCAATACTATCTCAAAAGAAACCAGACGCAAAACATACATAGTGGATGAACTGATTTACATGACATGTAAAGTAATCCTCCACAGGGAGAGAAGAAAATATGGTGGCCGATGGGGCTGGGGTGCACAGGGACTGACTACAAAGGAGTAAGAACTTTTGGAGGTGCTGAATATACTCTGTGTCCTCACTGTAACATTTACACAAGTGTTTGCACTTGTCAAAACTCATCCAATATTTTATACTTCGTTTTTATACTTTTCTGCTGGATGATTAAGACCAAGATAAAGCAAGATCTATACAGCAAGAAATGTAACTTTTGGACAGGATATCATGTCTGCATTTTGTACTATGAATAACCACTAAGAAGACAACAATATGCAATATGTTAATTATTGAAACTGTCCTACTAATTGGTTTTGAAACTGTATCATTGCTATTTGTTTCTCAATAAAATTATTAAAGAAAACTCATCCAACTATATTTACTTTAAATGGGTGCATTTTCTTATACTCAGTTGGTTTGTTTTTTAAAATAAACTTAAGTCTATACTGGTTAGAGAGACAACTAATTCTGCCAAATCCAAGAGTTCACAAATTAAAACAATTTAATCATGATAGAATAAATGAAGATAAACTATATGTTTCAAAAGTCAAATATCTGGATCTGAAGGCCCATTTTCTTCTTCTTCTTCTTTTTTTCTACTGGGTTTCAACCACATGATTTTAGAGCCTAATAGATCTGGTAATTTTTTTTATTGAATTCCTAAAATTGTACATAAAAATTGGAGGAGATAATTTGAGTTTCTGGATGATGTTATTTTTCTCCAGAGAGGATTTAAATTTTGCTTCTGACAGGCAGTTAGGAAAGAGGCAGCCCACATTAACCTAATCAAGTTTCAAGCAGATTTGATACTGGGCTTCATTTCTATAAGCACTGGTCTATTTCTAGCGTACCCTTACTCCTAGCGTGTAGCCCCTCAGTCTCTTACTGGACACCCTGGCATTTGCAAGCAACTCCTTCTGCTTGGTAGACCTGCAGATTCAAGTTATTTCCCTTAAGCAACATGAAGTGCATAATGTTCTAGTTAGCGTCTAAGTCTCTTGGCTACCATTTTGGAATTAGCAAATGCCTAAGGGGAAAGGCAGTACTGAACTTTGATTTCATCCCTCTGTGCCTCCTTAATTTCTGTGGTCGTTGCTACTCAACTCCTCCCAGCCTTGGTAGATGGCTGATGCCTTCAAACAGGTTTTCAAAATGTACTGCCTGGCTTCTTTTATTCTTGACAGGATGATTACCTCACAGCAACAAAACTCATCACTGTTCAAGGTAGACGTTAGGGAGGGACAGACCTAAGGCCTACCTCCACCTTCTAGAACCTTGCAAGGACTCACTGGAAATCACTCCAGGGCTGTCTGGTAGGCTGCCAGGCTCCCAACCCAGTACAACTGCTCTTCCCCAGCAATGGTTCTGTAGACAGCTACCCCTAGGGAGCAAGTTCCAGTTTGAAAATACTATTAACAATGCATATTGTGTGCAGCACGTTGGAATCTCTTTTTTATTTTATGTTTTTTATTTTTGATACAGGATCTGGATACATAGTTTGGACTCATAGTGATCCTCCTGTCTCAACCTCCCTAGTGCTGGGATCACAGGCATGTGCCACTATGTCTGGCTCTGATGCCAACAGAGTGCACCCAGGGCTCGGGGCCTGGCACAGCTTGCAGTACCAGTAATCGAACTCAAGACCTTGTGCTTGCCAGGCAGGCACTTAGACCGCTGAGCCCAGAATATCTTAAGTGATGTGAATTCACAATCTCACTCAAGCCTCACCATTAATAACTTTTATTTTTTAAGAGCATTATTGAGGTATGTATAATAAAATTCATTTTAAAATTTCATGACTTTTAGTATGTTTATAGAAGTGTGGCTATCATCACAATCCTGCTCTAGAATACTGCAGTATCTCAGACAGGTCCTTTGTACAAAATCACCATTCTCAGCTCAGCCCTAGACTCATCTACTCTCTTGTTGCTATGAATTTGTCCTCTCTGGACATATCACACAAATGAAATCACCCCAGTATGTGGTCTTTTATGTTTGTCTTCTTTCACTTATCACAACTGATCTTTTTTTTTTTTTCGGAACCGGGGATTGAACTCAGATCCTTGCGTTTGCCGGTCAAGTACTTATCCTACTGAGCCATCTCCCCGGCCCCTGACAACTGATCTTTAATGTGAGTATTATTATCCTCACCTTACAGATGAGAAAATTGAGGGATGGAGAGGGGAAGAGACTTGCCTCGTGTTAATCAGCTGGCCAGTGACAAGGCACCAAGATCAGAGACCACGTCTGAGCACTTTCCTTCTCCACAAAACTGCCTCCTTGCAATCCTAGTATGGATGAGCTTGCTGCAAGCCAGTGCCATGCCTTACAGGTGCCTGGATCTTGGGGGATGAACATGGTGTCTGGTCCATCACAAGTATCATGTTGGTCAGCATTGCATCATTGTGACAAAATACCAACAACTAGAACTTAAGGAAGAGAGGTTTATATTTGGGGTCATAGTGTCAGAGGACAGCTGGCTCCAGTGGGGTGAGTCAGACACATCATAGCAGAGTGGCATGGCTGAGAAAAGCCTCTTGGGCTATGGCAGCCATGATTCAGGAGGACAGGGTCAGAGGGCACCTGCTGGCAGGCTTCTGCCTCATTCTGCCTTTGGTCTACCTGCATCACCATCTCATTGGATGATAGACTCACACTCAGGGTTGGTTTTTCCCTTCACTTTGCTGTCCCTCATGCCAATCATCTTTGGTAACACCCTCACAAACACATCCAGAAGTGTGCTTTATTAAGTACCCAGGTGTTTCTCAGTACAATCAAATTGACAATCAAGACTAGCTATCACCCACATACAGAATTATTTGTTGAGCTCCAGTAAGTTCATTTCATATTGGTTCCTACCACTGTTACTCTTCACCATGCCTAGGACCACTGAGAACGATCTGTTAATTGATACTGACTCAGGAGCTAGGAGTTTATGTCATGGCTGACCAAGGAAAACAAAGAAAGGGAAAGGGAAGAAACTGCAGCCTAGCCGCACAGCACAATTTGTGGCTTAACCAAACATTGCACACTCGTGACCTCAGTGTGTTGGGCGCCGGCGCCCTACATGCTTGCCCTCCCCCTCGGGGGATTTCCAGAGCTACGCTTAACCTCTGCTGGCGCATTCTATTTGGCTAAGAGCGGTTACAACCAGGCACTTGCCCATTGGCCGGTTTAAGACACGCAGCCTTATTTGATTGGTCCTGGGGAGTATAAAAGAGGATGTTACGGAAGGTCCGGGGTAGTTCGGCGGAGGAGTTCGGGAAGTAGTTCAGAGAAGTAGTTCGGTTGAGTAGTAGTTCCGGGGAGAAGTTCGGGGGAGAGAAGAATAAAGAGAAGCTTAAGCACCATCAGACTCGCGTGTGATTTCAACGAGTGCCCGACATCAGTGAGCAAATATTGTGCCTGATAAAGATGAATTCATTTTGCCTCATTCTGTATCTATGTTGACTCAGGATCCCGGTCAAGATGCTTTTCATGGGCCATGATGAACAGCCAGTATGTGGGTATTTTCCATTTAACTTTCTTTTTCTTCTTTGTTTTGTTTTAGATTGTGTCATTGGTATTTTTCATGATTAGGTCTTCACAGCAAGTTCTGGGAACTCAGGGGGGAGAGGTATTCAGTCCAGTCACACCCTCCTGACTCTTCTTAAGCACCCAGTGCATGCATATAAGCAAAGCCTGAACTTACAGAGAGCCCCTAGCACCTGAAAATCACTGTGAGGAGATCTGGGGTTCAGACAAATCCAAGCTCCTACTTTCAAGGAATTTCATCACTGAATTTGAAAGCAGTGTAGAAGAGAAGCTAAACGTGTAGGCTCTGGAGTCAGATCCCGAGTTCATATCACAAGCCTGTCACTTATCAACTGGATGCATTGAAGGAGATGATTTAAGGTCTTGGTGACTTAGTCTCCTCACCTGTTAAATGAGGATAAAATAGCATCCGTTTTGTAGGATTGTTCAAGAATTTTGATGATAAAAGCACGAAAAGAGGCTGGTACAGAGCAAGAAAGAATTCAGCTACTGCATCCACTGTGTGTGTGATAACAAGGGGCTTCTCCTACTTAGTTAATGGTGTTGTGCTAATGTCATTTTCCATTCTTGAGTAATGCACCTTGGTCAACGTCATTGGGAGGTCTTGGGTAAAGGGTACACAGGAACTTTATACTATTTTTGTGACTTCTTGTGTGTTGAAAATCATTTCACAGCAACAAACTATTAAGAACAAATTCCAAACCAACTGTAGAGATAGTAAGCATGGTGCAGGCCTCCCTCCAGCTATCCCCTACCACTATCGCCTGCACCTTTGTGCTTTCTTACATCCACCAGAAGGGAGGTGAGGGATCGTGGCATTCCCTGGGCATCCTGAACACTCAGGTACACTTTGTATTCCGTTGATTCGGGAAGCTAAAGGACGATCTCGCCCAGCACACAGAAGTTACATAACTGTGTTGGTCTCACAGGCAAGATCGTGCCAGTGGCCAAGCTTACGTTCCTTTTGATGAAATAATCCAGATCATTTCCATCAACGACTCCCAAAGTGACCCAAGGCATGTCACCGCTCCTCTATGTGTGTAGGTGTATTCAGATATGGAATATATTCATTCATATGGAGGGAGAAGAATCCTAATCCTTTTGGGGATCCAGGAGATTTGGGATAGATTCATTCAGGGTAGAACCACTCCTGGAATTGCATTTTACATGTGTAAGAGCTCAGCCAGTAAATGCTGTTGTTATTTATAATCAGCTTCCATAGACTTTGCATGCAAGCAAAGGGCAATTTCTACCTCAGAGTACCTCTGATAAGACAACAAAAGTTACTCTATTCGACCTGCATCACATTCTCAATGAGCTCATTTGTGCTCTTTGATTGTTACACACTTTAGGTATCCAGATTATTGTTTTTCCTGCCCCTTCAGACAACATCAAACAGTGCAGTGCATGTAAACACCCAACTAATGTCTTAAAGGAAACACCACATCCAGCCCACAGTGATTGGAGAGGTTCTTCCATGGCTGCAAAAAGGCTTTGAGTCCTCCTCTCTAAAGATAAAGCTTCAGCTCACCAGAATTTTTCAAGAACCCTGAATTATCTATCCATGTCCTTTATGCTACTTGGAATAAGAGAAAATGGTTGCCTAAACATAGTCCAAAGTGATAGCCACTCAACAAATGTTTGTTGACCCTCTTCTGTACTCCAAACATAATGCTGCTGGTTGCCAGGCATCTAAGAGACAAGCTATGAACATTATCTTCTTGAGCTGCTTGGTTAGGGCTGAGGGAAAGATAAGTAGCCAAACACTTACTGCTCATTGAGGCTGGTAAGTGCTTCAAAGAAGAAAATTTAAAGACAGTGCTTTCGTGCAACTTTTAAGAACCAGAGATGACATTAAAACTAGACTCTGCTAACTGCTGCTATGCCACTACAGGGAGGCCACATAAAGTGTCTGAGCCTCATTTCTCTCTTCCTTTTTTTTTTTGTATTTTTAGGGAGGGATCTACAGGGTGTTCAGGGTCTCACTACTAGATTGGACTTGTAATAATTTGCTTGTTTATAGCCTCCTAGGAGTTTCGATTACAGACACGCAACACCATTCCCAGTCTCAATTGCCACCTTAGCGCACCCTGGGGGCGGGGCCGGCATGACAGGCCCAGGGATGGAACCCCTGGCCCCTGCACCTGCTTGCAGGTGCTTTAATCTTCTGAGCTATTTGGCCAGCCTCTTCTTTATATTTCACAATGAGAATTTTAAAAGGTAAACTGGTGGTTGGCACAGGATAGAAGTCTGCCATGACTATCTGAGGTGAATTAAATAACAGTAACTAACACTTTCACATTTATTCACTTATGCTTTCTTTTATGTCAGAAAAAACATGAAGTCCCCCAGGCCATGTTGTTTTGCCCTGGGCTGACAACAGCTAAGATTCATGGGAAGGTTATCAGCAGGAGCTAAAAGATCATATTTGCTTTTTGTGAAGATCCTGCCGGTGGCAGAGAGGGGGAGTGGATTGTAAGAGGACAGAGGGAAAAGAGGAGTTGGGAGCCTGCAGGGTGGCAGCGATGGCTCTGATACAGTGGTAGAAATGTGCAAGGGGAGGAGGGATTTGAGCGTCAAGCAGGAACCAAAAACTGGCAGGAGCTGGGGAGCGGTGGTCATGGAATGGTAAAAGAGAGCAACTCTGGTGACAGCTACTAATAGGGAAAATATGGATGGAGAGAGAGAGAGCGATATGGAGAGAAAGACTGAGACAGATAAACAGACACACACACACACACACACACACACACACACACACAGAGGGAAAGATAGAGACACAGAGGGAGAGGCAGAGATAGACACACAGACAGACAGAGAGACAGAGGGAAAGACAGAGACAGACAGACAGATAGAGACACAGAGGGAAAGACAGAAGAAAAAGGAAGAGGAAGAGGTTGGGACTAATTTTCTATAAAAAAAAAAAAGCAGGTGTAGGACAATAGCGCTCATTCCCACTGCTACTGAATCACCAAAGACCTGACCACATGTAATCCAGGCCAGCGACTCTATGAGAGGTGAAAGCTACCCAGGCTGGCTGGCATCTAGTCATGGGGCAAGCCTCTCAATAAACACTGGGGGAATGAATAAATAGCTAAATCCAAAGGTGCCAGAAAGATACCATTTTAAAACTACAGTCCATTTTGATGGCCTGACTTTATATAATTATTTCTGTGCTGGAAAAATATTTAAGACTCTTATTTCATGATCAAAAACAACCCTAGGTTTCCTCTTTCTGATTATTATCAATCTAGGTCTTTCATTCTTCATCAGAAAAAGAAATCTTGACTTTCATCTACCTACATCGGTCATGCCTAATTATTTTTCTTCATCTATATTCTGATATGCTAAATATTATGATAATACATTGCGATAAGCTTTATTCAGTTCCTTTTCAGGCATGCTAAGTGTTCATTAACTACCAGAATGCAAATGCAACACCAACGTTTACCATGCGCTCATCCACAAGTTCCTCGCGGGTGGGAAGGGGATAATTATCATTATTTATCAAATAAGATAATATGCAAAAAAGTACTTCTAAACCAAAAGCATTACACAGAATGCGAACACTATTATCACTCATTGAACTAAATCTCAAAGTTTAAAGATTCATTAAAACATTCGTTTTTGAGTAGAGATACTTGTGGCTTGCTGGTATGCCCACAAACATAAACTAGGGGTTACGAGCAGAATAGATTTGTACAGTATGAAAGATTATTAAGTGAAATTCAGATGTCTGCTAGATCATATGCCAAAATTATGGCTAATTTTTACATTTTTTCTGTAGCCCTTGACTTAGGCTGGAATAAGATGGAGAGAGGTTGGTTATCTAATGAGACCAGGTTGGTTATCTAATGAGACCAGGTTGGTTATCTAATGAGACCAATCTGCACATCATAGCAACAAAGCCATGCTATTCAGTGATTTATTTACTAGTACTGAGCCCAGTCATTTGGTAGGTACATAATCTACTGGTATGGAATATTTATTGCTCTATTTTTAATTGTAAGAAGGCTTCACTCAACTCTTGTAAGAGCCTCAAAGTCATCCAGGTACAATTTTTTAGTGACTGGAACACGTCCCTCTTTCATAATACTGGAATTCTCAAAAGATAATGGACTTAATAAAAAGACTTGGAGTGAGACGAC
>NW_004524655.1:3477291-3508308 GCF_000260255.1 Octodon degus
ACCTTTGTGCCTGTGCCCAATGTTATCTTCACAGGTTCTAGTCCAGCCTGGGAAAGCTTAACAACTTAGTAAAACTCTATCTCAAAGAATGAAAAGGGCTGAAGATGCAACTTAGTGAGAAGGTCCTGGGTTCAATGTCCAGTACTGAAAATAAAAACGTTCGTAGTCCCACAATCCCCTCTGAGACGCTCAGTGACCTAAAGACCTCTCGCTTGGCCCCAACTCCTGAAGGTTCCACCACCTGGAAACCAAGTCCTGAACACATGGGCCCGTAGCTGGAAGAAATGTTAGATATGTCTAATAGTAGAGGAAGGGTGAATGATTATGAGGTGATTAAACCAAGCAAACTTAAAGGGACAATCTAAAAGTTAAAAATGAGTTCAAATTTCAGTAACCAGATCATATGAACTGCTCTCCCATTATAAATTGATACAGAAGAGATTTAAAATAGAAAAAAAAATACCAGCTAAAGAAGGTAAAATTAAAAGATGAAGGACAAAAGAGATAAAAGATTAAGATAAATGGTTTAAACTCATGAGATGACAAGTTAAAAATGGGGAAGTAATGGGTTTAGGGATTAAGGCATGGAATTAAGAGAAAATATGAAAATTTAAAAAATAAATGCAAAGCTTATTTTTAATCAACTTTTTGTTTCGAATACTTTCAGACTTACAGAAAAGTTGCAACAACAATGTAGGGAGCTCTTATAGACCCTCCTCCCGTTTTCCTCCAATGGTGACCCCTTAGATAACCTTGGGTCATCTGTCCACACAAAGATACCAGAGCCAAAGTTATGATGAAAGGACAGGCTTGATGTGGATTTCACTAAGTTCTGGTCCAAGACTTATTGCAGGATCCCACACTGCCTTGAAGAGAAGTAATTGTAAAAGAAAATAAAAGCAAATATTTAGAAGAGTATTCAGATAGATAAAACAGAGGAAAAGCGAAGTACAGAAAGTGGTCACACCCATGGAACAGAGTCAAGAGCACTGGGATAGCCACGCGAGAGTGGTGTGGCCGAGTGCGGTGAGCAGGGCTGCTCCTGGATGCACTGGACAATCGGCTCTTCATCTGGAAAGAAGTAGGGCCCTACCTTACCTCCTACACCAAAATCAGGTCCAAGTGGGTTAAAGATTTAGATGGGAAAAGAAAGAATACATCTGTCTTAGCCATTTTCCTATCCTTGGGCCATAATGCCCGATACCCACCACTGGAGGAGGAGAGGCTTATTTGGTCCATGGTTTCAGTCCTCCATTGGTTCGCCCAGGCTGAAACAAGATGGCAGAGGAAAAGGTGCTCAACGCATGACAGGCAGGGAGTGGAGAGAGAAGGGAAGCGCTGGGAACAAAAGGCTACTTTCTTAGTTCATGATCCTGGTGGCCGCCGCTAGCCAGGCGCCACCTCCTCACAGCACATGCAGCTGCTGGGCTCATCAATAAATGAACCCAGCGGCGAGTAGAGCACCACTGTGACACCATCACCTTCCGCACATGTGGGAACTGTGAGGGGCACTTTAGATATAAAGCATAATAATATAGGACAATGTGTTTATGACCTCAGGGAAGATAGGATTTGCTCTGTAAGACTTTGTCAAAGTATAAACCATAGATGAAAGCAATGATACTTCTGACTGCATTAAGGTGCAAACACCCATGCATCCAAAGAGGCCACCAAGAAATTGACAAGGCATGATGCAAATCAGAAGGAATAGTCTGCCATGCATATACGACAGAGTTAGACTGCAAACTAATTTTTTTTAGTTTCTAAGATCAATAAAAAGGGGCTGGAGAGATAGCTCAGAGGATTAAGCACCAGCCTGGTGAGTGCAAGGTCCTGAGTTTGATTCCCAGTTAAAAAAAAAAATCAATAAAAAAAGAAAAACAACTCAATAGGAAAAAGATGGCAAATAAAAAGAGCATTTAATTGAGAATAAAACACATGAGTGTTTCATAATAAACATGCCAAAACACCGTCAAATGGATTAGCTATCAAGGGAATGCAAGCTGAAATTGACCTTATGTACTATTTTTTTAATGTATTCAGTACAGGGTCTATAGGTTCTCACCATATAGATAGGACTTGTAGTGAGTCACCTGTTTTTAGCCAAGTGCTGAGATTACAGGTGCGTGCCACCAAGCCCAGTCTCAATCACTGCCTGCATGGCACACTGGGGATCACACCCCAGGCCCCTGCATCTGCCTAAGCGGGCACTTTAATCTACTGAGCTATCTGGCTGGCCCCTTTTGTACTATTTTACTCATACCACATTGGCAAAAATGTGCCAGTGCCCAGCTGTAGGAAAGTGATTGAAAACAGACGCAACAAGAATCCCGATGCTTTTCTGGTGAATATATACATTGATGCGTGTGGCTGCCAATTATACATCGCCTAGGTCAGCTGTCCCCAACTGCAGAGCGCTAACTGCGGCCCTCCAGGAGCACATGTGTCAATGCCTTGAGACATTTGAGCTTAGTAAGTGTGCCCTCCAGGGGAAAAAGGAACGTGCCATCAGCATCCGATACACAGAAGCCAGGGAAGACGTGCTGGCTTTTAGACCAGCTGACCTGCTCCCAGGAATAGTTTCTAAATATACATCATTATATTTTTCTGATAAGATTAAGAAGACAATGTGCATCAACGAGTAAAACCCAGGCCTCTCCGTGGAAAATCTGAGTCAGGAAGTTCAAAATGGGATGCAGCAATGAGTATTTTTAAAATAAATTCTCCACTGCCAGCTCTACACAGTAGCGCACAGCTATGATCCCAGCACTCAGGAGGCTGAGGCAGGAGGATTGTGAGTGGAACCAGGCTGGGCTACATAGTGAGATACTGTCCTCAGTATATAAATGATTGATTACTGGGTGACACTAGAGAAGACCGCAAAACTGGCTTAAATGCTCAAGCATGTCCGAATGTCCAAAGAGGCCTAGCAAGTGATGAATTATTTTTCCTGCATCCTAGTTTTTTTTTTTTTAATATGTGTGTGTGTGTGTGTGTGTGTCCAGCTCAGCCCACCAGGGGGCAGGGCTGGCTGGCATGTGGTGCTGGGGGATTGAACCGCGGTCCCTGTGCTTTGCTAAACTTGTTCTAAGTAGGTGCTTTAGACCACTGAGCCATCTCACCAGCCCCATCCTAGTTGTTTTTAAGAGATCTTTTCTTACTTTTTTACTAGCTGCACCAGCATCTTCAAGATCTGAAACTCTGTCTTCACTTTCACTCAAACGGTTTTACAAGCTTGTGATTGAGATTTTACGTTCCTCTATATCTCTTTGACTCTGCTTCATGCGATCTATTTCTATCCTGTATTGCGCATTCAAGGAATCTGTCATCTTTCTAATCTCCTCTATTTTTTATCAATGTCTTATATTTTGCTGAGTTAACACACCTTAATATTCAAATGACGGAACTAAACAAAAAAAGGGGATACAGATGAATGTCCATTTTGTATTTGTGTATTCAAAATGGTTAGGATAGATATATAGTTATGTTCTCTTAATGAATAGAGGGATTTGTTCTAATGGTGTTTGTAAATAGGATATCATGTCTGCATCTTATACAGCAAATAACCACTAGGAAGAAAATATGCAATGTGTTAATTATTGAAACTGTCCTACCAATTTGATTTGAAACTGTCTCATAGCTATTTGTTTCTCAATAAAATTATGGGAAAAAATAAAATAAATAAAAATCCTCCAAAAAAAATTCCGGTAAGTTGTGCTTGAATTTAAAAAACAAAACAAAGCCAAACAAAAACAACAAATAGGCCTAAAAGTTAAAGGAAGAAGAAAGGAAAGAAAGAAGGATGGACCAACCCAAACATCCTTCAACAGAGGAATGCGTGCCTTGATTGGAACCTTACCATATGTCATTGCTTTTAAGATGCCACAGACTAAAGTACCTCACTACTTTTGAGCCACTAAGAGGTTGTCAATTAATTTAGTGCATGGTACTTTCACATACTTAAAAATTTTCCCTTTAGTGCTATCTAAATATCTCTTAGTTTTTTAATGCATATTTTATCAAATATCACCCTGCTCTCTTCTTGTGCCTTTTCTAATATTATAATTTGGGGACCCTTCGAGACTCCAAGTAATTTGACTCATAGGAGATCAGCAGTGTACACCCAAATGGAAGGAACAGGCAGGCGAAGAGTCCTGCGCATGTGCAGTGACTGGGGGCCATGACAGCGGAACCCAGCTCTCCAGGCAGGCAGGTGACTGCGAGGTCCCCTAGATTGCAGTTCACAGCCCAACTTCAGAGATGCTAAACGGTGGTGATAAAAGTGCAACTTCGTTCTTCTGGGAAAATACCCAGGCGGGGATAGCTGGCTGAATGGGACCTCTAGTCCTAGCTTTGTGAGGAGTCTCCACAATGATTTCTAAGTTGGCTGCACCAGCCTACACTCCCACCACCAGCAGCAGCCCCTCTAGCATTTGTTATCGGTTAACTTCTTGATGACAGCCCTTCTTTCTGGGGTTAGATAGAATCTCAGTGTTGTTTAATTTCACATTTCTCCATTGGCCAATTATGTTGAACATTTTTTCATGTATTTATTTGCCATTTGTATTTCTTCATCTGAAAAGTGGATAATCATCTCATGCCCATTTTTTGATTGGGTCTTTCAATTTGGGGGGCTTTATTTTCTTTTGATTATTTATATGTTCTAGAGGGAAGTCCTTTGTCTGAGGGTCAGTCAGCTAAATTCTTTTCCCAGTTCATGGGAAACATCATACCACAGTGATATATGTGCCCCCATATTTATAGCAGCACAATTTATCACGGGAATGTCTTGGAAACAACTCAAATACTTATCAACTGCTGAACAGATAAAAAAGAGGTGACATTTTTACAGAATTGAGTACTACTGAGCTATAAAAAAAATAAACTGGAGGCTTTTATAGATAAATGGATGCAACCAGAGATCATACTCATAAGTGAAGTATATCAGACTTGTATGTATAAACATCATATTGTCCTGCTAGGGTAAGAATCTCAAAGAGCAAATAAAATCTGAAAGGTATGATAGATACTGTGAGAGGGGAAAGAATCTGGTCAAAGGGAAGGAACAACTGGGATGAGGGAAAGGAGAAAATAAAAGAAAGCAGGAATGGAAAAAGATATATTTATGTATATATACAGAATACCTTGGTTAATTGCACTGCTGATGCCTGCTGGTCTATTAAAAGGAGCAGTTAATGCTTAATTTTTTTTCTTTCTCCTTTTTAGCTTTCTATAACTGTTTTTGAACAATTCTGCATGCATTTATCTGGCAACCTGAATAGCTAATTTGAAGACAACAATATACAATATAATAACTATTGTTGAGTTCCTATCATTTTGTTTAGTGCAATTCTGTATCCTTTCTTTCTTTCTTTTTTTACTATTTTTTATTTTCTTTAAAAAATAAAAAACAAAACAAAGCCAAAAACGTGCATCTTGGCTGGGGAGATAGCTCAGCAGTCAAAGCACTTGCCTGACAAGAGCAAAGACCTGAGTTTGATCTCCGTTATCACATATCTGGCCGCCCAAGAACCCTGGGTGCACCCTGCTGGCCCCCAAACTGGGCATGGTGGTGTCCACCTATAATCCCAGTGCTAGGGAGGCTGAGACAGGAGGATCACTATGAGTCTGGATTGTGTAGCAAGGCCCTGTATGGAATTAAAAAAATAAAAACAAAAAAGTGCTTCTTTGAGTTATTGAAACACAGTATGTTACAGCATAAAAATGAGTGAACTATAGCTACTCACACAGACTTGAATGAACCTCAGAGCACTCAGGAAATAGAGATGCAGAATCTGGAAAGTACAGTTCTGTTTTTATGAAGTCCAGAAAGAGCAAAACCAAGCTATATGTGTAGCGGCTTATTTCTTTGCATGAGATGTCCCACAAAGAAAAGCAAACTGGAAACACAAATTCAGGATTGTGCCATGTCTTGGGAGAAAAGCAAGACCATCAGGAGACTCATGGCAAGGGCCTCTGGGAGCTTTCTGTGTTCTACTTCTCAAATTCAAGTTCAAAATTAATAATGGAGCTGTTAGGGTAAAGTCTGAGCCTCAAGCACAAACAAAAAAAATTCTTTTATCTATTCATTTACTTATTTACTTGGTACAAGGTCTTACTATGGGATTCAGACTCACAGTGATCCTCCTGTCTCAGCCTCCCCAGCTCTGGGGTTACGGGCATGCTCCACCATCCCAGTTTCAGCGGCTGGCAGTGTACCTGGGATTCCGGGGCTGGCACAGTATGCAGTAACCAGGGATCAAACTTGGGTCTTTGAGCTTGCCAAGCAGGCACTTAGACTGCTGAGCTATCTCCCCAGCCCCCAAATAAAGAATGTTTAAAGCATATAATTTATCATCTTTTATATATCAGCTTAGAAACCAAAGAATTAAAAATCTCAGGCATCAAGATACAAATATTCTAATACAACTTAAAACAATAAATATGAATCAAAAAATATATGAGTCAAAAGGGATCAAAGTTTTATATAAAGCCAGGGTTCAACCTTGAGCTGAGATGATCCCCTCTACGTGGTACTCCCTAAACCTAGCCATGGTTCAGATAAAACTTTACAAAAACAGGCAGCTGGTACCCACAATATTTGAATTGGCATCAAGTATGAAAAGGACCTTTAAAGACTTCTCCAAATACAACTTCTCTACAAACAATGGAACACCAATCTCCGACAAAGCAAAACAAAAAAGGGGGATATAAATAAAGGACTATTTTGTAGTAAAAACATATATATATAGATATAGATATATATATATATAGATATATATGAATATACAAAATAATTAGGATAGGTTTACAGCTATCTTCTACTATTTGAATGAGAAGAAAGGTTTGTACTAATGTTGTTTAGACAAGGTATCATTATGTCTGCATCTTGTCCTCTGAACAACTACTACAAAGACAACAATATGCAATGTACTAATTATTTGTAACTGTCCTACTAACCTGTTCTGAAACTTTCATTGCTATTTTTTTCTCATTGAAATGAATAAAAATTTAAATCAACAATAAAGAACAGGCAGCTGGGCCATGAACCTTGCCTACTTGATTGCTTGAAATACCTCAGTGAAGTAGTTCCCTATCTTGGCACCTGTGTTTTTAGGCCCCTTTTCAAAGATTTTGTGTCCAAGCCATATTTTTAGTCTTGGCATCATCCTGGGCCAGGCTGCCATTTTCTTCTTCTTTAAAGTATACAAATATTTTTAGAAATAGATACACATAAGTACACACAGATATATAGCTATAGCTATAAACATCTATAGCTATAGCTACAGATATAGACATACCATTTGGAATGTAAGTTTAAAAGATTTTGCAGAAGAAGAACACTGGTGAGATTTAACAATCAATACCAGAATGATCAATGAATGTTTCTCAAACAGATTAGGATGTAGAAGTGGTTCACCGTAGCCCCCGCCAGCTTGGATTAGGGAACTTCCCCAAAGCCTTCTTAAGTTGTACCTTTGTCATTCTACTGTATGGCAGATCAAAGAATCTTTGCTTCCAGATGAGGAAACCGAGCCTCAGCACAATCAATTAAGCCGCCCAACACTGGGCAGAGCCCAGCCACACTCGGGGGGCTTTGAAAGTTCTCAACACTTACTCCACACAGACCGATCTATGGGTGGCCTTTCACAATCAAGACATAGCTTACTGAGTTTACCACCTCATAAAAAAATAGGGTTACAATAGAAAGCAAAGGGGGTTTCAGAGAACACCCTTTTCACTGGGAAAATGGGGTGGTCCAAAGAGCCTGCTCTCACAGTGGCGCCGGCAGTGTAGACCCACATGACTGAAATTGGACAGCAGATGCTGTCACGAATTGCTCCACCCGCCTCTTCTGCCAAGAGCCCCATAGAATGTGAGCCCACGCTCTCCTCCACAGCAAACAGCTGCCCAGAGAGTCATGGGGCAATTTGGGAAGCCACATTTAACTCTTTATGGTCACTGGGGGGCCATCTGCGAGGCGATTGCTGGAACGCCCTGACTGATGAGCAATTTCATAGCCGAGGAGAGCGCTTGTCACCCCCCAAAGCACCCAGTTTGCTCCCAAACTGATTAGAAAGCCAGAAAGGAGACAGGCTCATCAGCTGAACCCAGGGCTGGGGAGGCCCCCAGAAAGGACCCTGTGTGAGCCTCCTGGGACTGCACCAACTGAGCACCACAGGCTGGTGGCTGAAAACACCAGCGATGTCTCCTCCCACACCCGGAGGCCCAGCGTTTTTATTCTTCTACGAGTCAGTGGGACCGTGTGCCCTGTAAGACCACAGGCACAGCCCTGCTTGCCCCTTCTAGCTTCTGACAGTGGCTTCCAGACCTTGGTGTTCCTCTGGGTCGCTGTGTGCACTCTGGGTTTCTCTACGTGCAACTTCCCCTGTCCTTTAGGACACCAGTCCTAATATGGCATCTTCTTAACTTGCTGATCATATCTGCAATGGTCCTATTTCCAAACAATGTCAGACTGGGAGGCACCGGAGTGACAGTTCAACTTAACTTTGGGAAGTGACACAATTCAGAGCAGATCCACCTGCTCAGGGACAGGAGTTGCCACTGAAGACAAGAGCAAAAGCAGCATAAGTGAGTTCACACTGAAGCCCTAGGCCCTGAACATCTCCCTGATCCCTGAGACCAGAGCCCGGATACACAAAACTCAGACCTGGTACCTGGCTCCTCCGGCTCACTCTCTCCAGCTCCATCCACAGACCTCCTGTGCTCCTGAAGCCTGCCACACTCATTTAGCAAGGCGGTTCCTTCTGCCTTAAGTGCAGACCCATACCTTCCCATTCATCCCTGGAGATACCCTCCTCAGTTCTAAGAATTAATGGAACTTGTTGCACTCCTGTTCCCCCATCATCAATGCTCCCTGTTTTATGTCTCCACAGCATCCTGAACATTCAGCTCTGATTATTGTCATCTCCAGCTCTTTTGCTTCCTCATGCACTCTGGGTGGGAGATGACAGACATCTAGAACATCTAGTCATCTCTGCATCCCTGGCACCCATTACAGGGAGCAAGCATTCAAAAGATACTTTTGGTTGGATGGAGGGATGGACAGATGGACCAGATGGATGGATGCCTCTTAAAGAGAACAACCTGGAAATTGTACTGGTGGAGAAAAACATAGTTCCTGGACAACTCCAAGGCTCCAGCCAACTATAGCACAGAGAAAACTGGAAAAAAGTTCAGACCTCAAGGTAAACGAATTTGAACTTAAATCTGTCCTCTCTTAGTAAACTTGAGAAACCAAATTAACTTGCCTAAACCAAGTTGTCCCTGTTTGCAAAAGGGGAAAGCCAGATTCTACCCCCTCTCAGAGTTTGCAAAGATCATCATGCCCCCAAGCCCTTAATCATCAGGGATTCGGATACATCTTTCTAATTTATCAATATCATGTTGATCTTGGAATAACTGAACCCAATCAGGAACCAAAAGTTTGGGTCCCTCTTAGGGCCTTGAGTTTTCCATTCGAGGTATCCAAGGACATTTCCAATAAAGACACTAAGTGAAAAAAGCAGTTTTTAAATGAAGTTTCAAGGAGACACCTCAGGAGCCACCGTTGTTGGGGGATGGGACATTGGCGCTTTCTTTTTCTTGTTACCCAGAACAATGCTACTTTTATCTGCTTATTCCCATCTCAGAGTTCTATAAAAGGTTCTTTAGAAGAGAGGTTTCATTGTTAAATAACCTCAGAATGGTTTAAATATGATTAGTCCCTGTCATGGTTTGGGGTTTTTGCAAGGGGAACAGCACAATACAGGACACATTATGTAAGATTATTTTACAATGAATCACCCAAAGAATCATATACAAAGAGTGTAGGAAATCTGTCCACACACTAAAGACCAAAGGATCCAGCTCAGGGCCTAACATGGCTGCATAACAATGCCTCCCACAAGTCCAACTGGAGGCCTGGAGCCCATGACAGTCTCCTGCAGGCCTGCTTTACAGATCTGCCCTGGGAAGGCCCAAAGGTCAGTGGTGGAAGCTAGAAAGTCTGCGCTAGCAGGCTGAGGGGTCTGCACTGGAGCCCGGAAGCAACGCTCAAGGTAAGCACCAGAGCTCCACCCAAGAGAACCGTAGCCATTCTCAGCAACAATGAGGTTTGAGCTCCTCCTCCGACAGGAACAGTCAAATTCACCAGAAAAACCAACTTGACAAGTTCCTCCAGCAGAACAGCCCAAGAGAACTAAGCTTCCAACATTTCCAAACAGCTTCCCTAACAGCCTCCCAACAGCTTCTCCACTTCTGCCTCTTTGGCTGCTGGCAACGATCCTCAGGTGGGTCTCCACACCCAGCACCATGCTGGCTCAGCTCAGCTGGGTGTAACACGCTGGCCACCAGTTGGCAATCTACCATAGTCCCTGCTGAAACTCATGCTGAAATATGATTGGCTTGGTAGTGATGCTGGGAGAAGGGGCTCAGTGGGAGGGGTTTGGTCTGTGGGGGCGGGGCCTCATGAATAATTCATGTGTTTCTGGTGGGAAGGAGTTAGGCAGCTTGGGAGCTCAGCCTGTTGCTCTCTTCTGAATGCACCTGCTTGCTCTTCTGCCTTCAGTCCTGAGTTGAGCCAGCACAAGGCCCTTGCTGGCGCCAAACTCTTGGACTTTAAGCCTTCAGAACTGTGGCTGAATAAAACTCTTTCCTTTATTAAATTGTCCAGTTTGGGATATTCTGTGATACCCACAGAAAACACACCGAGGAAGTTCTTGACTTCACTTTTATGACCCAGTAAAAATGAATAAACAGGGACCTGCTTACAATTAAAAAGACACTAAAAACCATCACCATTCACAAGTGCCGTCATTTCACTTTTTAAAAGGAAGTTGAATGCCAAAAGGCATGCAGGATATGACCACAAACAAAAGAGTTGTGGTAATACTACGTTGTCCCCATTTTTCAGGTGTGTGGCAGCTAGTGAAAATATCACCAAGTGTTAACTCTTGTCTCCAGACTAGCCTCTGTCCTAAGGGAACGGGAGCTTGTGACTATACAGAGGGTTCCAGGTCCAGCCTCAGAGAACAGGCTCAGTGGGCATGGAATGCAAGAGAGATCTGGGTGCAAGGAACCTATAAAGCCAGCAGTTAGGAGCTGCCAGGTCTTCTCCCACTCTAAATCTTAGGGATGGGGTCCACAATTCTATCCTTGATGTGACCACATAGCGGTTGACCTTGTAGGTCCCCACAAGCATCTGCTGAATGAATGAATGAATGAATGAATGAATGATCGATCCACATAGGGGGTGGCAGATGTTCTAGATCCTCTATGAAGCTGTCCAATCCTCCTCTTTGATCCCGTCCATAGAGCCTGACCTGTCTGCCACCCACCCCAGGAACCACAGTTGTGTCTAGTGCACACCTGTCTGACCACCCACTTCCTCCAACCCTGCAAAGTGTCCTCAAAGGGGGAATTGAGCAGGTGTCTTGGTGCCAGCTCTGCAGCAGAGGCGGCCAAGGGACCACGTACCCTGACAATATCAGTGTGTTAGGAAGCAGCAGTGTCACCAGCAAATTATGACCCCAGCAGGGCCTCTGCACCTGTAAATCAAATTGCCACCCAATACCTATCTTCTGTTGATTCCTAGGGCTTGGTTAAGGTTTGAGATGAGAAACAAAAGTTTGCATAGCACTGACACTGAAGGCAGAGGAACTCAGAAAATCCCCAGAAGAGCTTGTTTTCCCCTGTCCAGTGGCCTCTGAATGTGCTTCAGGATACTCCAGCTGCCTCTGAGGCCCTGACCTTGGCTGCACACTGTGGTCCTCAGGGGGCTTCGCAATGCATGGAGGCCTGAGCTCTGCCCTCTAGGGGCCCTGATGTCATCATGGGTGAAGCGTATCCTGTGAGTGACACTTTTTAAGGCTCTTCAAGTGCTGTGAATATGCGGCTTAGGTGCGAAGCCACCAGGACAGATGTTCCTTCTTGTTTCATGGTCAGCTGAAAGTCCTGGGTGAAGAGGGACACCCACTGGAAGTGGACTCCCAAGTAGGTGGAGAGGGGAGTAGTCATCAAATTGGTCTGTGTCCATGTGGGAACTAATAGCCATTCCTATTTCCTTCTGGCTACTCAATGAAGGCAGAAACAAATGAGAGCACAAATCACAGGTGCCCATCCTGCAGGCCAGCTCCGTCTTAGAGGGGACAGTTACTGTTGCTTGGTCAGCACCCTATTGTGGCAGTTAGTATTGCCCCGATTATCTTTGGAAATTCAGTATCTTTGACTACAGCTTTGCTGGCTCAGTGAGATTCACTCACCCCAAGACTTTAGGAGTAGGCCAATGACTGGGGCCATGGTCAAACTTATTCCTTTGAATTAGAGTGATCCATTCAGGATAAATGTGTGTATACCCATGAGGGGCACATAGGCGGCCAGAGGGCAGCATCTGAGGCATGACAGTGATGGTGGACATCAGCAGGTGAGCTCCGGGGATGAGTCCCAGGATGGGCAGAAAGACTGACCTCAGCTCTTTGGAAACCTTTTGCTATTAGAATCAGTACAGGACATCCCATTAGTGTACTGTGTTTTGCAAACATTTTAATCCACGGCCAACATTTAAGGCGTGGTAGGTCTGGCCACAAAAATCTAGCTATGTGGTCTCTCTTAGAAAAGGTGGAGAATCTGGTGACAACTTGTCCCCTTCTCACACAGCAACAGTGGGCTGTGACCGAGCGGTGGTTGGGCGGCCTTCTTCAGAATGAGTTTGTATTTCTCAGCTTTCTACAATCCTCATCTCTCTCTGTTCCCTGACTCCACCTATGCCCTTCATGGCTGATGTCTCCTGTGATGCTCAGTCAGGATGTACTGACTATCACGCGACCCTACTGATTGATTCCAAACCTTCTCATTCAGGACCTATGATGCACGAGGCCAGCAGTAAATAAGATAGATAAGAAATCACCTCTGAAGAACACACAGATCTTAATCCAGTAATACTTGACCTGCTACAATCCCCACAATAATCCTGTGAGGAAGTTATTGTTATATAATTTTACCATTGGGAAACTGCAGCATGGGGATTTTTTGATGCTTAGTGAGGGAGGTGCTTTCACATAAGGTTCTTATGGAAAATATCTAACAACTATCATGGGATGGGAACTGGCCAATCAGAAAAACATCCAACCAGTCACAACACATACCAAGCCAATCAGCAAATATGCTCATCCAATTACAACACAGGTCCAGCCAATTGGAAAACTTGCTCAGCCAATCAGAAGACACATTCAAACACTCAGAACACATGCCCACCAATCAGAATGCACACCCGCCAGTCAAGATAAATGCCCAGTTAATCAGACTGAATGGCACTCTATTGATGCATAATAGGTCAATGTCCTCCCAGCCCATGGCTACTTTGCTGTGTAGGGATAATGACACCTACTCCACTTGAACAGTTTGTGCTTTCAAAATGTTGATCACACGTTCACCCTGACAATCTCAATCCTGTGTCTCAGGTTGATGCCACTGAGAGGTGCATTTGCCAGAGGAAGAATCCAGGGCTCTGCAGTGTTAAACAAGCCAACAAGGGCCATAGAGCTGGGGTAGCAGCCTTGGGAGGAAAACACAGGTCTGCCAAATCCCAGCCAGGCTTGCCTTTATCCTCTATGGCTTCTAACCCACAAGACCACAGATCTTCTTGGACCAGAGCCTGCAGCATGATTTGACTCCTCCGTGATACTGTGTATCACAGTCTGGGTGTCAGCAGTTCAGTCAGTGCTGATTGAACATTCATGCATGGTAGGGACAGGGTGATATCCTCAAGAATCCAATGGAGACCACAGCTAACCTGAACCCACATTCCACACAAAGGGACTGGCAGCCACACATTTAGGTAGCGCTTCCCCAACCCCAGGCACAACAGTATTCAGCATTCTTTCGCTGTCACCTAATAACCACTCATGAGAAAGACATGCACGCCCACTTTTTAGCAGGTTTTTATTTGGTTGGTTGGTTGGATTTGGTACCGGGAATCAAACTCATGACCTCATGCTTGCCAGGCAGGAGCTGTGGCCCTGAGCTGCAGCCCCAGCAGTATGCCCATTTTTAAGGTGGGGACACTGAGGGTTAGAGATGTTAGGAAATAAACGGCAGACACTTACTTGTTTTGGTATTGTGTTAGACACCTGGTGGAAGATGCCTTGTGTTAAAAAGATGGAGCTGAGTAGTTTGTGATGGAGACCACGTGGCCTACAAAGCCAAACACATTTACTCTCTGACCCTTTACAGAACAATGTTGCCAGCCCCTAATCTGGAAGGTGAAGCCAACAAGACTTGGAGATAACACATCGTGGAAACCAAGGGCTGATGTTCTAGCCGGGCAGTGAGTAGGATGGGGCTGTGAGAACAGGGCAAGGTGTTTTGCAGAAGGGGAGAAATTTTGATTGAAATTATCCACCCCTCACCCCCAACCTACTGTCGCACGGGAAGGGGGCAAAGTTACGTGCAGAAAGCACATCTGTAACTCAGAATCTGAGGGCACTGTGGTTTCCAGGTTGGGCTCTGGTGCATTTTGGAGCTGCCAGGCATGGGCCTCCCCTCTTGGGATGTCAGTTTATTGGCCACAGAGTAGAGATGCAGGGGCAGGCATGAGAAATTTGAGAGCCTGGCATACACTGTATAGTTCTATCATAGTGTCAAGTTTTCCTGTTAGGAAATCAGTTGAAGTCTGAGAATTCCTCACCTGAGGGTGGGGGGGACAAAGGCAGTGGCAACCAGACACATGTCCTGGAAGTGAGGAATGCGATGGCCCATGCTGACAGCGTGTACCTGAGCATGGATTAGAACTTACTCCAATGGGCGCAAATGACCCCCTTGGTTCCCAACGCCAACTGCTTCCCAACCAGTTTTAGCTCCCGCCGTTCCTGGTGGGAGCAATCGTAACAAAAGGTCTGAGGTTCTCTGTTGCATGCTGAGCCCAAACCGTTTGTACTGAGGCAAGAATTGCAAAATGCACAGGCAGCCAGGAAAAGAGAAAGTTGGTAACAACCCGGCACCGCCCAGCACAGAACACTCAGACCCACATGTCCACACAGACACACCCCACACCCACACAGGCCATCAGTCCTGCATGCCCCAACCGCGGCACCCACTAACAAAGGCACTGTCCTCTTTCTCTAAGCTTCTGCCACCTTGCTAAGAAGCCCCGGAATGGCAATGGAGGCCACCATTTTGCAACCATTCTGGCACAGTAGAGTTGCTGTTGGATTTCAGAAGCCTCAGGTTCAAATCCCAGCCCTACAGTCCTGCAAATCCCTCTGCCTTTCTGCCTCAATTTACCCATCTGTATAGTGACAGTTGGACTGAGATACATCCTGGCTCTGATACCATGATTCTAGGAAAGAGATTACAAGTTGGGAACCCAGGATCAATTACAACTGACAAAGTGAAGATGTGAGTTTCTGCACTGGTTTCCTAGGCCAGCTGGAACAAATGACCACAAATAGGAGGTTCCAAACCAGAAATGGAGGCCATAAAACCAAAATCAAGGTGGCCCTTGATGATAAAAGGAGGGTTGGCTCCTTCTGGATATTCCCAGGGAAAATCTATCCCCTGCTTCTCTTTCTCCCAGCTTCTAGTGGCTGCAGCCACCCTTGGCGCTCCTGGGCTTGTGGCCATATCACTTCTGTCTCTGTCCCCATCTTCATGGGGCAGTGTCTTGTAAGGACACCAGTCTCACTGGGCTAGAGCCCTCCCTAATGGCTGCATCTTAACCTGATTTCAAGTTAAGCAAAGACTTGATTTCCAAGCAAGGGCACATACACTGGAACTGCGTACTACACTGGACACAGGGGTGGTGGTCACAATTCCCACAGAAGGCCTCGTGTATCTCATTAAATGGGTAGAAATGGACCCACAATACAGAGGTTAAAACTCCTTTGGAAACACAGTGCTGTGGTTTGGGGTTTTTGCAAAGGAAACAATGTAACACAGGACATATTTTATAATATTAGTTTACAAGGAATCACCCAAGGAATGACATACAAGGAGTGCAGAAAATCTGTTCACACACATAAACACTAAAGATTCCAGCTAAGGGCCTAGATCTTATTTCATGGATCTGTGCCAGAAAGACCCAAAGGTCAGTGGTGGAAACTGGGAAGTCTATGCCAGAGGGAAGAAGGATCTGTGCTAGCAGGCTGAGGGATCTGAACTGGAGCTAGGAAGCAATGCTCAAGGTAAGCACCGGAGCTCCCCCAAAAGTACCACAGCCGTCCTTAGCAACAATGAGGTCCTGAGCTCCTCCAGTGATGAGGAAAGCCGAGTTCCCATGAGGAAAGCCAATGGGACAAACTTCTCCATGAGGCTGAGCAGGGCACCATCTTCCCCTCTGAAGCCAGGAAGCGATGCTCAAGATGAGGTCCAGAGCTTCCCCAAAGTTCCAACAGGACAAGGTCCTCCAGCAGAACAGCCCAAGAGAACTAACAGCTTTCTACAGCTCTATCAGCTTCTCCAAGCAGCATCCCTAAGAGCGTTCTTAGCAGCTTCTCCTGTTCTGCCTTTATGCTGCTGGCAACAATCCTCAGGCGGGCCTCCTGCACCCAGCACTCTAGCTTAATTCAGCTGGGTGTAGTAAGTCGATCACCTATTAGTTACGCACCACACACACACACATATTTCCAACCAAATAACACGGGATATGTACTTCCAACACCGAGTCCTTGCCTTTTTGTGAAAGCTTCTCACACTGTGACAGGAAGTTAATAACTTCCTCCAATAGGGAGGAAGGGAATAACTTCTCTCCAATCACAGAGAAGCACCAGGTGGGCAGGCTACTGGCCACCTCAATACTCAAGAATAGGGCTGCAGGACACAAAGAGGTCCCAGGTGACCTGATCCTCCATCATGGAGTCTAGAGGACACAATGTCATGTCTGCAGGCATCCCTCCCGAGCTGCACAGCCTGAGCTGCAGTGGGGGGAAACACCAGACAGACCCAGCCTGAGAGAAATGCTAGGTAGGAGCTATCCCTCCTGCTTCTCTGAAATGATGCCAAAGAGACAGACCACAAAGGCTGACTTCTACCTTAATCCAACAGCTTGAGGCAATACATGACCCGGGACTGAATCCTGCATCAGAAGAAAGCATTGCTGTAAACTGGGGCAACTGCTGGAATATGATTGGACAGAGAGCCGGTGCCTTGGCAAGTTTACTGAATTTCAGAACTCTACGTGGTTGCATAAGAATGTAAGAGAGTATGCAGTGTAGTCTCCAGCAGCTCACAAAATGTGGAATATAGACAAAAAGAGAGGGAGAGGAAGAGAGATCCAGAGTGAAGAAGCTACTGTAAGGAAATGACCTTACACTGCCCAACGAATCTGAGTACAGGGGGCTACCAAAGTCCTTAGTGTATTCCTTACAACTTCCCTACAAATGTGAAGTTATAGTTGCTTCCCAGTATCTGTGAGAGATGGGCTCCAGGACTGCAGTAGATACCAAAAGCTGCTGACGCTCAAGATCTTTCTATAAAATGGCACAGTATGTGCACAGAACCTCCGCACATCCTCCTGTATGCTTCAAATCATCCCCAGATGACTCATAATACCTAATATAGTGTAAGTGCTACATAAATAGTTGTAACACTGTATTGTTTAAAGAATAATGACAAGGAATAGTCAGTACATGTTCAGTACAGATGCACTTCTTAAAACATGTGTTTACCTTTACCCTTGGTTGGGGTACAGATGTGGAACCCAAGGATATGAAGGACTGACTTATTTCAAAATGAAAAGTTAACACACCACTGTCATACAGCCCAGTGATTCTGAGGGTGGAGCTGGCACTTTAGACTGCTGGCCCCTGAGGTGCTGGTTTGAAGAACTCTTTAGGACTCTGATTGCTGGAGCCTTTCCCTGAGCTCCTGACCCAGCAGGTCTTGGGTCAGGCATGACAGGGAGAACTTGCATTTCTAACAAGCTTACAGGTGTGGCTGCTGGTGCTATGGGTCTGAGGATCCCTGGCATAATGAAGTTTAAATTGTGGAGGCGACCACCGAACCAATGAGAGACACAGTTAGAAGTGACTGCTTCTAAGAAGAAAGATAGATGACAGGGGAATGGTGGTAGGGACCACACTTTCCATGAGGGGTTTCTCTGTACTTCTCTGTTTCCAAGTATGCATGCGTGCTTGCGTGTGTGTGTGTGTGTGGGTGCATGTGTGTTTTAATACCTTTCAGCTATCCAGCCAGGACTGCAGAACACGGAGCCAGGAGTGCAGCCAGTGGTCAGTACATGGCAGAAGCCTGCTGGGCACTGGGTTTCTAAAACAGAGTAAAGATGCCAGGCAACATGGATGCCTCCGGCCTCTGCTGGGTTTGTGGGGAAGGAGAAGGTGCCAGTACCGATGCCTTTACTCCCGCTTGCTTACTCTTGGGTAGCAAAAATCTCTTGAGCTGCTCAAGTGGGACACATGTTTTCCCCTTGGAGTTGCCACCACTAAGCCAGGTCCGAGCCGAGCTCCTCTCAACCTCTCCCAATTCTGAGACGAGATTGTGGCTGAAGCGGCCAACTTCTATCCAGACACCCACGTCTCCTCCCCCTCTTCTGGGGAGTAATGAACCTTCGCCTCAAGCCTCATTAAACCCCATTATATAATCAGCCCCATCCGGAGTCTCTTTCTAGCACCCTCCCAGTGGCCATCTCCTCAGGAGCAGGCCGCCCGTTCAGCTTCATCACTCTTTATTGCTACCTGCTGCCACCTCCAACAACAATCAGGCTTCTGGACTCAGCCTCCAGGTACACACAAGGTCAGGGCCCAGCAGAGGGGCAGCTCTCCTGGCCTGGTCTCAAGGATAAAGAACAGGAGTTGCTCAGAGGGCTTGATGGGACCAGTCAAGGTGAGGGAACCCATCTCCCATCATGCCTTGTGAGGAAGGAAGAACAGTATGTCCTAAGACCAGGACCTTGGAAACTACTCTATCTGGTGCCATTTGACCAAGACAGGGAAGTCCTGGACTAATTCTATCACTTGTTTCCTTTTGTAGCTGTTTCAGTTACTTTTCTTTCTGAGAAAAACTGCCTAACACCCCAAGTTAAGAAAAGATTTATTTAGCTCACAGTTTATAGAGGTTTTAGTCCATAACCTTGGCTGGTTCCAAGGCAGGATAGCATGGCAGACTGGCAATGAAGAGAGACAGTTCATGACAGGGAGAAGGTAGCGAAGTAAGCCACAGACAAGACAAGGCTCTTCTTGTTCCTCACATTGTATCCGGGCTACTGAGATTAGGGTGGTGCTGAGTCAATCAGTAATCACCCACCCTTAACCCTATGAGCCAATCACACACTGCAGATTTAGCCACCTCTAGAAACACCCTACCTGTGGCTGCACGAGGCATCAGGGCACACCTAGACACCAGCCATCACAGCAGTTGCTGCCCTGAAGATCTCAGCCCCTATGGGCAGCTAACAAAGAAACATCGAGAATGCTGCAGGTGGCCAAAGTTCCAGCAAGAGAGAGCTGCAGAAGTTGCCAGCGGCTTGCTCTTTGGTTGCGTTCTGCAGCTGCCTGGACCCTGTAGGAATGGCCACCATCTGGGACCCTGGCTGCCTTGAATATTAACCACAGAGCCCAGGCAGGCTCACAAACGCCGAGCCACCATGCGGGCTGCTGGTGAAGTGGGTATAGCATGTTAACAACAAGACACCCTTCAAGCCAGGCTGTCGCCCACGGTGAGGTCCCCTGGACAGCAGAGAATACTGGAGCAAGTTCAAGGCCCTTACTTGACAAGCAAGCAAGCTGAGTACAATGGCGATGGGTTTTACTCTTTCATGGTGCCACATGATCCGACAACAGATTCAGAATGGGTTCAGACCTCACCTCTCTCCTGCCCTTGGGACCTTGGAGCACTTACTTCAACCCTCCCAGCCCCAATTTCCTCATCTGTAAAATGGGGATAATAATAGTACCGCCATTACAGAGGATTGTGAAGCGTAAATGAAATCATAAAAGGAAATTGCTTTGTACGATGCCTGCAACATTGTCAACACACAATAAATACCACTGGCTATTATTACCATCATTTTCAGCATTGTTGCAAGCTACTCCATCACATAACATATAATAATAGCCCCCAAACTACACTCTATTGAGACTTATTGCTCTGAGCTCCAGCCTCCGTGCTTGAAATTTATATGTATCCCTCATTTTATCCTCATTGCATCCCTGTGGGGTGGAAAACAGCCCTGGGGGCGAAGGGATTGGCCCATGCAGCGCTCATCACTGTATCTGCTTCCGCTTAGCTGCTGTAGGCCTGGAATCACTTCCACCAGCCAGTTAGGAGTGATGATGGATAATGTTCACTCCAGCTAGGCGATAGTTTTTTGTTTAGAAGCAGCTTTTTCTATGGTTCTTTCTGTCTGCTGGGACCAGAGATACCCTAAAAAGAGGCACAGATTCAGGCCTTGTGGGGGCCAGTGGTACACAGTAGAGGATATCCAAATGGACCCTGGCTAACCAGGGCAGTGTGGCCAAAGCAATGCAGAATCAATGCCAAAGTCCTTGATTTCTGGTGACTGATGATCTGGCTTAAACCCTTCTCTTGACTTTACAGTGGTGCGCTCCTACAACCATTCTGTTGGCCATTCTAAGTGCAGTGTTCAAGAGATGACATGAGTGGTTCAACAGTACTGTGAAGTAAGCTTTTTGCTCAATGGTTTCGCCCACCTACCGGCACAAGCAAATTTTCCAAGCATGCTTAAGGTGGGCAAGTCGAAGCTGCGATGTCCAGTAGGTTTGGTGCGTTCAATGCATTTCTTGGGCTTTCTTCTACTTCTGATGGACTGATGGGGGATATAACCTCACCATACCTAAAGGAACATCTACACAGAGCAAGGATGAAGAGACAGGTTTGCTGCTCTATTTCTTGGGGAGCAGGTTCATTTGTGAACGTGATGAACAGAAGTCTGATGACTGGGTCCTGTCTGTAGCCTAGTGGGCCACGGTGTGAAGGGTTGTGACACCGGGGGAGCCATGAACTGTTACTCCCCACCCTCCCCATACTTGTCACCCTGAGACCATGGAGGCATAGGAAGCCCCAGGGAAGGTAAAGTCTTGCTTGAGGCCCACAGGAAGTAGCTGGGCTCCCTGAGGCTGGGCCACCATGCGGCCAGATGCACCAGAACGATTAGCTAGCGGTCAACTTATAACACCCAGATGAACTGAGCCAGTGTGGTCCTGGGTGTGGAAGGCCCACCTGAGGACAGTCGCCAAGAGCACAAAAGGAGAACTGGAGGGGAAGATGGTGCACTACTGAGTCTCATGGAGCAGCTTGTCATGTTGCCTGCTACCTCCTGACCTTAGTGCCGGCGTTAACAAGATGACATCACTGCCCCTCAGAGTGCAGGCCAGAGGCAGAGCTGACAGTGACAAGTGGACAGACAGACACAATGTAGTAAGGACACAGGCCAGGGGCTCCTGGGCTGGGACAGCAAAAGAGAAGCGGAATTAGGACAGTCCAGGAGAAGCCAGTGCCCGGCAGCTGTGTTCTTTCTAAAACCAGCATTCTTAAGAGAGTCAAAGGCTTTCCTAGGAAAAGGTCAGAGAGTGAGCCTTGGAATCTCAGAGCACGGACAAGCTATGGACCATGGAATCTCTTTCTGTGTATAGTTAGGAAAACAGAAACTCCGACAGAGAAAGCAGCTCTGGATTCAGAACTCAGGACATGGGCAAGGCCAGACCTACTGAGCCTCAGTTTCCTGAACTTTAAAATAGGAATAATGACTCCTGCCTCAGGCTGCTATGAGCCTGAGCTGTGACAGTGCAGCTGACGTGCCTGACAGAGACCAGACTCATACAGGTCACAGGCAACACTGAGATTCCAACAGGCAGGAGAAACAGGCAGCCTCAGATTCTGCTATTGCTTAGGACTGGCCTGGGGGACCAGGTAATGCGTGGGTTATGCTCTCACTCTCCCCCAGAACCCCCAGTGCTGTCTTGCTCCTTTCCAGGATGTCAGAGGAGACCTCTCTGCACATAAGAGACAACTGTGGTTGTGGGCTTCTCTGTGCTGGAAGCAGGTTTTGTGTGTGTGTGGTACCAGGAATCAAACTCAGGACCTTGCGCTTGCCAGGCAGGCACTTGTGCACTGAGCTATACTCCTGGGTGAAAGCTGGCTTTTAATGAAGGTGTTTTACCCCTGTCCCAAGCCACCAGATGTGGCAGGTTAGCTAACGGTCAACTTATAACACCCAGATGAACTGAGCCAGTGTGGTGCTGGGTGTGGAAGGCCCACCTGAGGACAGTCGCCAAGAGCACAAAAGGAGAACTGGAAGGGAACATGGTGTGCTACTGATTCTCATGGAGAAGCTTGTCATGTTGCCTGATATAAGCTCAGCTGTTCCCATTGTCGGAAGAGCTCAGGTCCTCACTGTCCCTGAAAGTGGCTGGGGTTCTCTCCAGGGAGCGCTGATCCTGAGTCTCGCTTCCTGGCTCCAGGGCAGATCCCTCACCCTGCCTGACAGATCCTTCATCCCACTAGCGCGGATGTTCTAGCTTCCATCCCTGACCTTTGGGCCTTTCTAGTGCAGATCCTTAATATGGACTTGCATGAGACATTGTCCTGGGCTCTAGGACTTCAGCTGGCCTCATGCAGGACATTGTCATTGGATCCAGGACCTCAGCTGGATTCCTTGGGTCTCTAGTGTGTGGACAGATCTCTTGTTCTCTTTGGCATTTTTACTCTTTGAGTGAATATTATAAATCCTATAAATTATGTGCCCTACATTAAATTTATTCCCCTGAAAACCTTGACTAAAACACCAGACAAGCCACTCCTCTCAGCCTGAGATAGGGTAGAGGCAAAAAAGTTGTACCACAGAGGAAGCAACCCCTGTCCCTCAATAAAATACTCAGACAGGGAAGGGGACCAAACAGTACCAGTCTGATGTTTGTTTAAAGAACAGAGGAGATGCCTCTGGCCAAAAGTAGAATGCAGAGCAGGGGTCATCCCCACCTCCAGGAGAGCATGCTGACATTCATTCCTAGGATGGTGGTGCCCAGGACAGATGGCTGCTGGAGGCAGCGGCCCAGCATCATGCCAAGGCAAATTCCAGGCACACTTAGGCCATAGGAAAGTGGCAGGGATTGGGGGTGAACTGCAAGGCACTGAGTCCCAGCAGCTCCAAATTAATCAGGGCAGCAGAACACATAAATATCAGTATGGAAAGTGAGCTGGTAAATAATGGAATCTGGCTATCATGTGTGAAGCACTGGTATCTTAATAAATGTGCCTTGTGTCTTGCGTCAGGCTGTACCGGGCCCAACGTGGCTTACCTGGCCCTCCTAACTGTGGATGGGGTTGTGATGGTTAACCTTGACCATCAACTTGATTGGTTTGGAGCCACCTAGGAAATGATGAGTGAAGCCCACCTCTGGGTGGGAATGGGTAGGCCACGAGGCTGTGGCCTTCCTCCCTGGCCTCTTCCTCTCTACTTCCTGTTCACCATGAGTTAAGCAGCTGTCCTCCGCCAAGCCCAGATTCTGCCATGATGTTTTTCTGCCTTGGAGCCAGCTAGCCATGGACAAAAACTTCAGAGACTGAGTCAAAATAAAGCTCTCCTTCACCCCAGAAAGAATGGCTATCATAACAAAATCACCCAACAACAAATGTTGGAGAGGCTGTGGGGAAAAAGGAACCCCTCTCCACTGCTGGTGGGAATGTAGACTGGTGCAACCATTATGGAAATCAGTATGGAGACTCCTTAGAAAAGCTGGACTGGAAATCCCATTTAAACCAAATATTCCTCTACTGGGAATTTTTCCAGAGGATCTGAAAACATCATATCATAGTGATATATATATGTGCCTATGTTTATAGCAGCACAATTTGTGATAGCCAAATCTTGGAAACAACCAAGATGCCCATCACCTGAGGAATGGTTGAAAATGATGTGGTATTTTTACACAATGGGAGTATTATTCAGCTATTAAGAATGATAAACTCGAAGCCTTTATATTTAAGTGGATGCCACTTGAACATATACTCATAAGTGAAATAAACCAGACACACATGTGTAAAAATCATATAGTTTCCCTAGTATAAGAACTCAAAAGAAGAAATACAAATATAAAGGTATAATACAAGTAAAAGGAAAGCAGGATCTCAAGAACTAACTAGTCAAGAGAGGGAAAGAAGAAGAGCTAGGAAACATGAATAAGTCAAGCCATACAGTTATATGTAGAAGATGGGCAAGGCAATGATCCTGAGAATCTCCAGAAGATTTTTTAATCTAACAGTTAATTGGAAAGATTCTCACCCTGACTAACTATATATACTGATACCTGTGAACTAAGCTACTGTACTGCAGATGGTAATTTGTAATAGTAGTTTCATGCTTGGAGAGCCTGTCATTCTGGTCTTCTGGATATGGGCTGCTTGTCATGACATGATGCCAGTTGCTGCTAAGATGTCTTTCGGGTAGGTGGATGTTCAAGAAGAAGGGGGTGGTGAATGAAAGCAAGAGACAGGAAAAGGAATATTGTGGGACTGTCCTGCTTCAAGGTTGTATATGGTGAGATTTTTGGACTTATGTGTAAACATAAAAAGTATATAATTCTTTATGCCTATTTTTAAAATATATTCTAATTTTTAAATGTTTTTTTATTGTATTCTGTAGGGACTTAAAGTTCAACATATCAATGCTTGATGAAAAATACCTGTTCCATAGTATGCCTAAGATGTTTGACATGCAGACAGATAGTGAGATTAAGCTTAACAGCCTAAGTTGTATAGTAATAACAATAAGCTTGTCTTCTGGATGGTTAACAACCTAAGTTTGCAGACCAAAATTGGAGAAAAAGGAGGGCTGCAAGGAAAGCCAACATTTGGCCCTAGCCTTCTAAGGTTAATTAAGACTCAGGACATATGAGAACTTGTACTGTAATGTCATGTAACTCGGTAGTATCCCAAATTTTCTGATCAAAGAGATTATGGGGCCAAAGAGGAAAGTGATCGATGATATAGAGTGTGCCTAAGGAGAGTCACATGGAAAGAAAACATTCTCTCAAGCTTTCACAGAGAGCACATTGGCCAAGCAATGGCCGTGACTCATCCACATGGCTGACACTGACAAAAGTTCTACAATCTGAGGTACAGGATCTCAGGATAAATCCTGAGGGGATTTCACTGACCTTATCAGACCCAAAAGCTACAACTCTTGTTGCATAGGTCCTTCTTTACCTTGGTCTTAACCATCCAGCAGAAAAATATAAAAATGAAATATAAGAAGTAAAGCCATGCTGTTATGTTGAGCTGTAGGGGACTCAGGTCAACAATTTCTGACATTGCCAGTGAAGCGGAAGACCCAATACTATTATGGGCTACTGGACTCTTTTAGACTATTTTGCTGAGTTTACACACCTATAATATTCAAATAATGGAACTTAACCAAAAAAGGGGATACACTTTGTGTATTCAAAGTGGTTAGGATAGATATATAGTTACATTCTCTTAATGAATAAAGTGATTTGTTCTAACCTAACATGGTGTTAGGATATCATGTCCACACCTTGTCCAGCAATTAACCCCTAGGAAGAATGTATGCAATGTGTTAATTATTGAAACTGTCCTAACAATTTGATTTGAAACTGTCTCATTGCTATTTGTTTCTCAAAAAAATTATGGGAAAAAAATAATAATCAACCCTTCTACTTCCAAAGCTATTTGTAAATATATGCACATATGATTTTTAGTTTTAATAAAATTGGAAAAACACACAAAAAAAAATAAAATAAAGCTCTGCTTCTGTCAGTTCTTTACATCAGGTATTGAGCAAAATGATGAAGCTGATTGATATAACAAGGCCTCTGTCTTTATCCCCACTTACAGATGAAGTTTTTGGCTCATGTAAATTCAGAGACCTATGGCTGGAAAACGTAGCAGAGTGAGCTTTGAACCCAGGCCTCTTCCCTCAGGGCCCATGCTCCTGGCCTCAGTGCGGGTCCTGCCGCTACCACCACCCACATGACCCATCAGCCTCATACTGTATGTCCTGATCACCCAGCCACTCTGATCCTACACAGACCCCTCTCATGGAGCATCTCTGCCATCCTGGCAGTAATTTCCCTTGACAAATTAATAAACTGACCTTCTGATGTTGACATGTATGTCCTGCATGTAGAGCCCCTGAACCCTGGGCATGGAGACAGACAGGGCAGCCTCTGGATTTTCTCCTCACTCAAGTCTACTTGGGTCCCTCTGGTCCTGACCTTGGGCTGACCTCTGCAGCACACACCCTGCACACGATGATGAGTTCACATCAACTGAACCAAGTCACTATTCAGGCCCAGCCTCGCTGTCCAGCTGATGCAGGATGTCACAAGTGCTTTTTCTCAGGGAGGGAATTCACAGGCTTTGTCACATTCTCAAATAGTCGGTGGTCTCCCATGAAAATATTTAAGAACGCTTAGGTAAAATAGCCAATAAACTCCCACACTTAGAGTGAAGCATTCCTGCTGGATATTGGAGAAATTTTGGCTATCAAATCATGCCTGATGGCTAAGGCTGTCGACTCTCTGTTAGAAAGAACCAGACTCACATCTTGGCTCAAGTTCTTGACAGCCATGTGACTCTGGGCAAGTTTTCTGCTGTCCCCAAGCCTCACCCTGCATCTGCACCATGGGACTAGTTCATGCATACAGTAGATAGTTATGAGAGCTCAGCGTGCTTGTGCACGGGTTGTACAAGTATCCGGAGGGCTCCATAAGCATTTCTTCCCATTGATCTGAGCAGCAACACAACACAAGAGCCTGTGGCTGTACTGAGGGGAAGGGTTGCTTCCTCTACAGCACAACAGCCTCCTCCCTTCTCCTGAGCAGCCGATCAATAGAACTGCTGTCCTGCCTGGAGGACTGACAGGCTTGTGTGGGGGCTGCCCTCTGACCACATCTGTGCCGGTTCAGCAAAATGGGCCTCTGGGCAGAGAAGATTAAAAGCCTTGAAAGGAAAACATCGGCCCTGGATCCCTGAAAACTCCCATTTCCACTCTGTAATAACTACTCTGACCCTGGCAGAAATTTGCGAGAGCAGAATTTAAACCACCCTAGGCCATGCCCAGCCTGGCCTGAACCTGAATATATCTCTGAGATGCAAAGGTTAGATGTGTTGACCCAAGTGGAGAGAAAATACAAAAATTTCAGCACAGACACTTTCATCTGCAGTGGCCTGGAAAAAAAAAAAAAAAAAAAAAAAATCCTATAACTGAACAGCCGAAAGGTGGTGGGGAGGAGGGAGAGGAAAGACGGATGTTTCCTCTAGTGCCCTGCAAGCTTGCTTGCTTCTGTCATCCCTTTGGCACTTGTAGGCCAACGACACAAACTGGGGGCCCGATGACAACAGAGCTCAGCCCCCTGGGTGCCAACTGTACCCCTCGGTGAGCACTGCAAAGGGAAGCTTTACGCCTGGCACCAGCAGTGGTAGTGACAAGGAGGTGATGTGGGCACCGCCGCCCCCCACTGGGCAGCCCAGCAGCAGTGACTTACTTGCAGAGAAGTTGGTCTCTGTGTGCACGGGCGGGGTGGAGGGCAGGAAAGGCGCATGGCCCACGAAGAATGACCGCAGGGAGCGCTCGGACAGGAGTGGTGAGCGCTGCTGGGAAGGGATGTTCTCGCAGCTGCCCACGCTGCTGTGGATCTTGAGGTTCAGGGGTTTGCTCTTCTTTTTGGCTCTGAAAGGAAGACAGAAATAGGAGAAAAGGAAATACATCCACATGCGCACAGAACAAGGCCCGGCATTCGTCTCCCATAGCAGCATGTAAACCCCACGGGGAGGAATGAGGAGCCGTAACTTTTAGGTGGCCAGGAGGTAAGTGGAGGGGATTTGCTGCCGGCCCCACAGAGCTCTGTTTCGTTGCTGTTGCTGTTTTGGCAGTACCGGGGATTGAACTCAGCCCTTGGAAAACCCAGTCCTGTCATGGAGCAAAAGCAAAACCAGAAGACTTTCTCTCCCACCCAGCTCCCTGGAGCAGCTCTAGAAAAAGCATGGTCAAGAGCGGATACTGAAACAATTCAGGCCCTGAAATAAAAGTACGGGAGAATTTAGGATTCCATTTGACTTTATTTTTTTCCCTGACCCTCTTCCTTGCAAACAGGTAATTAGAAGATGCAGTTCTTCGATTTCCAGAAGGATTCTCACACTGAGAAGCAGATGAGGAGGAAGCACTGAAAACGGATTCCAGCCAGGTGCTGATTAACTTTGATCTGAAACTAAGAGAGGGCAGCTCTCGAATCCTAAGCAGGAAACATGGGCACTCTAAAACCATCTCACTTCACCATGAAACTTAATCTTGACACTGACAACAATTCAACAACAGCGACTATCATTGCTGCTTTGATTTCAGCCCAGACCAAGACCCAGGGGCTGAATTAAGGGCTTTCCGCGTGTGTTCTCCTTCAAACATCACAGTAACGGCTCCGGTTTGGACATATGATGTCCCCTAAGCCTTCTCAAGTGTTGGGGACTCTGTCTCCAACACAGCAGTGTGCAGGGGTGGGGCCTTGGGGAAAGGACTGGATTGCCAGGGCTCCAATTCCATTAGTGGACAACTCTATTGGTGAATGGCGGCAGAACTTGGTGGCATCGCTGGACAGTGATAGCAACCTAGAAGCGGGTGCTAGCTGCAGAGAGCGGGATGCAGGGACTTGACTTCAGGGACCATGTTCAATCCCAGCCCCTTTGCCTCTGGCTTACTCAGCTCTTTCTGTGCTTCACAGCAGCCATAACAGCAGCAGTACCGCCCCAGCCTGCCCCCGCCCCGTCCTCCTCCTATGCCCTTCCCCTGTGGTGTTCTGCCTCATCTCAGGCCAAGAGCGCTGGAGCCGGCTGACCATGGACTGAGGTCTCTGAAGCCAAGAACCAACACCAACTTTCCCTCCTTTAAGTTTTTTTTTTTTTTTTTTTTTTAGGTGTTTATATTCACAGCAACAAAAATATGACTAACACTGGAGCAAGTGCTTGTACTTCAATTTGCCCTTCTTTCTGTCACTCAGCCTTCTCAGCTTCTGGCGCCTAAAGGAAAATGTCATAGAGAAAGGAAGCAGAGCAGGTAGCACAACTGCCTTTTGTGGAAGGCTTCTACCGCCTCCCTCCTTGGCCTGCAGAACTCCTACATGTGCTCCAGATTTCTTGGCCTGCCTCACAGTCAACTGCTCACTCCCCTCACCTCACTCTCCTAGTACCTGCTCCTCCATCCCATTCTGGGTAAGAACCAAGCTGCCTAACACTGTACCCAATATCCATTACGCCACCTCAGTAACACCTTGATCTTCTTCTACTACTGAGAACCGCTCCCTTTCTTCCCCTGGTTAATCCCTACTTATCTCTGACCCCTTAGCTGTGGTGCTCGCTCTGAAGTGGGCTGTAGCTCTTTGAGGACAATGTCTTTCCATTGTTCATTTTTCTATCCTGGCACCTGGCACAGAGGTGGACCCATAGTAGGTGCGCATTAGGTGCTTCACTGTGGGGTGAGACGTTGGCATGAACCACTCTGTGTTCTGTCTTCCCTCCTCCACTGCAGGTGCCTTAAGAGCCGGGATCCTGCGGCGTCCACATTTGGATCCCTCAGGCCCTGGCTTAGGAAACTTGAATGAAATGTACTTCTGAAGCTGGTGTGGAAATATATCTCCCCTTCCAAGCAGCTGGTTTAAGAGTGATCATATCCCAGTGTGGCAGGGCATGGCTGCAATTCCAGTGCTTTGGGAAGCTGAGGCAGGAAGACAAGTTTGAACCAGGCCTGGGCAATTCAGTAACTTAGTAAGACTCTACTTCATTATTTAAAATATTTGTTTTTAAGGGCTGGAGAAGGCCCTAGGCTTGGTCCCCAGTACCCAAACCAAAAACAAACAGAAGCAAACAAAACCACGTCCCAAACTAATCTCAGCTCCTTCCGCCTCCCCTCCCCTGCTCTCGGATCCCACTTACTAAGGCTCAACCTGGCGAATCAGGAGCTGCGCCCTCTGGTGGTCACATCTGGGCATCTTCACGAACCCTCAGTCCTGGACTGAGAGAGCCCAGGGAAACTGTTTAATTTAAGACCCAGAGGCCTCGCACACAGGCAGCGTAAAAGTCCAGCTCTCCAGGAGGCTGCAGCTCCTGGGCGCGCGGAAGCCCCTGTGGGCCTGCTGTGTGGACCCCTCACGGCGCCCGGGCTGCTAGCTCTGCCCATCATCTCCCTAGCGGTGCGCTGCTGGACGGGCTCCTGTTGCTCCTGTTGGAGTGGGTCAAGGAGTCACGTGGCTGCCTCTTCCCTGACAGGGGATGAAGAGAACAGCGAAGTTGGAGGGGCTTCTAGATGCACTCAAGTGGCCAGCAGGCTTGGGGACACGGAGAGAAGGCTTCTGGTCCTGACCGTGACCGTAGGAAAGTGATCACCTCCTACGTGGTTTTCTTACCCGGACATTGGGGAGAACGCTGACGCTGTTCCTGAGGATCCAGGAGATAACACACTTAGCCCAGAGCAAGCTTCAAATGATGCTGCCCATTATTAGGGTCACTGTGACCAGGTTAAAGCAGTGTCCTCGTAGCTATGGAAATGGCCTTGAAGAAGCTGAACACTGTCACAAGCTTGATCTTCACCTGAAATACCTGGCCACTCCCACAGCCAGGGAAGAGGACACAACCAGACTGTCTGTTCATGAGGCCATTAGTGTCTCCTAAGCCCTGGTAGGAGAGGTGAGGCACTGAGCTACCCAGGATGAGCTGGGAGAGACCCACTGCAAGAGCCAAGTCTGCCTGGTACAAGTTTAGCAAAACCTGGTGGCTTTCAGAGAGGTGATGTGTTTTCTACCTGTGGTGATGTGGCCACAGGTAGAAAAGAGAAGGGGAATGTGTACAGAACAGTTAGATAGAAGGGAGGAGAGAGGAGAGGGGATGAGAAAGAAAGGAGAGAAGGGAGGGAGGGGAGGAAGGAATAAGGAAAAGTAGATGGAAGGGTGAGTGATAGAAGGATGGATGGATGGATGTGAGTGGGTGGATGGGTGGGTAAGTGGGTAGATGGGTGGATGGGTGGATGGGTGGATGGATGGA
>NW_004524655.1:3508448-3520954 GCF_000260255.1 Octodon degus
ATGGATGGGTGTGTGGGTGTGTGGATGGCTGGATGGGTGGGTGGCTGGATGGGTGGGCAGCTGGATGGTTGGGTGGGTGACTGGATGGTTGGGTGAATGAGTGGATGGAGGGTGGGTGGGTGGGTGGATGGATAGGTGGATGGGTGGGTGGGTAGATGGTTGGGTAAATGGATAGATGGATGGGTGAGTGGATGGGTGGGTGGCTGTGTGGATGGAGGGTTGGGTGGATAGGTAGATGGAGGGTGGGTGGGGTGGGTGGATGGGTGGGCGGATAGATGGATGGGTGGGTGGATGGATGGATAATTAGGTAGGCAGGTGGGTGGATGGGTAGATGGATAGAATGAAAGAGGAGAGAATTGTAGGGTGGAAAGATCCATGAAGAAGAGAAGGTGGGTGGGGAAGGGAGAGGAAGGATTAGCAATGACTTGACCACAGCAGAGTGGAAGGAAGTCCTGCATCACGACCTTCTGCCCAAGGAACTACTCCAGCACACCATGCGAAATTCCCCTTCTCCATCTACCCTCACTACCCAAAACACTCAGAAGGGGAAACAGAGGCCCAAAGTGACTATGTCCACTGACTCCATACACTAAGATTTAATGGGTATCTTGCTGTATATTCTGTAGATGGAATTAAAAAGCCCATCTTCTCCTATGATCTCTGCAGAGCACTGGATATCTATCACTTAGATGTCTTGTCTGGAAACAGAGCCAGTCTCAGCAAAAGCAGTGAAATGTGGTGGCACAGATGCTGGAAGAGGCCAGTCTCTCCCAGCCCCCAGGGGGGCATGGTGTTTTCTGGATGGGGCAGGACTCCGGGGCTCCCTGTCCTGGTGAGAAGGACGCACCGACTGCAGACATCCATGCTAAGGAAAGACACCAGCCCTGGAGCTGGAATCTGGCTTAGGAAAGGCACTTGCTCTGCCAAGCACAGCACAACTATTCCTGCGTGGGAGACAAGTAACTTCCCCCACTTTCCTGATGCCTGATTTACTCAAACTACTCCAAGTCTTGCATCTTTCAATCGGTTCTTTACTTTTACCCCAGCCCTTTGGCTTGAGCCAAGCCACTTTCCTCCCTTCCCTTCTCATCCAAGTGCTGTGCCCCTCACTGGGATCTCATTCCCAGTTTCTTCTTTCTCTCCTGTTTTTAAGTTCCCTTTTCTCTCTTGTGTTGCCCCCCTAAACAACATGAACCACTTCAAAGCAAACAATTTCACGGCACTAAGTACACTCACATCTTGCGCAACCATCATTTCCATCTTGTTCCAAACAGGTGCATCTCTGCAAAAGAAACCTGTTCCCCATCAATCACTCTCTCCCATTTCCTCTCCCCTCCAGCCCCTGGCAGCAACCAATCTGCTCTGTCCTCATGAATTTGCTCGCTGTGCTATTTTGTACAGATGGAATTATATCATATATGAACTTTGGTGCCCGACTTTTTCTCTTGGCATAACATCTCTGAGGTCCATCCATGTCCTAGCATGTATCAGCACTTCATTCTTTCGAGTGTCTGAATAACTAGATTCCATTTTTAATTCTTTACCCTGTATCTCCACCTAGAAATAAAAGGGATGTCTAAAAAGAATGCACCACGTAACTGCATACCCCTGCTTAAACCTTATCCAAGATTTTCCATTCTTCTGCCTTCCTTGGTCTATAAAAGCTTCCCTGGACCTTCCAATACTACCCTGAAATGGTAGTACCATCTCCCATCACTCTCTGATGTTAGCTGCTTGGACATCTTCCTGTTCAAGTTCTCACCCTAGTCAGGATACTGGCTCCCTCTTCCCACTGTCTTCCTCAGCCTGGGTCTAGTGATGGGCTCTGCCCTCGGAAGGCTGTGTAGATCAACATCACTTCCCAGCCTTTGTCATAGAGGCCACAGAAGGAAATCTCAGACTCGGGCTTAGTCTTTGTATCATTTCCTCTTCCAAGGGTTTGCTGGGCTTTGCACTAACCAGAGCTGCTGGTTCACCTGTTGCCTCTGCTCCCAGTTTTCTCAAGGGTGGGTTTGAGTCTCAACTTCAGAAACCTGAACCCAGCCAAGCCCCATAACATTTGATAACAGGATCCTCAATATCTGGCCCAGCGAGGAGGAAATGGCGGGGCCGACACAGAGGTTTCTCACTGGCAGCAGGGCACTTTATCCCCTCCCCATGAAGAGCTAACCCAGCAACAGCCTCTCCAGAGGGCAAAAGGTGCCTGCTGATCTCACACAGGGTGGTGCTCTCAGAGCCCTCCCAACTCAGGATGGGCCACTTCAATCCTCTGCCCTGGGCCTGTTCGGAGGACCCTAGAGGAGACCTCCAGGCATTTGCAAAAATCAAGGAATGCCACATGTTTGAGGTTCTGGGGCCACTTATGGGCCCTTGACTTAGCTGCCCAGAGGTAACCAGGAAAAGCAGAGTCCTATTAGCCCTCAGGCCAGAAGGATATTTACTGAGAACTTGCTCTGTTCCCTTGCCACGGTCTACAGCTGCCACTCCTGGTTGGAGCACTCCTGATGGTCAGCATGAATCAGCCAGGGCTTGGCACAAAAGGAGCAAGAGTGAGTCAGCAGAGCTGCAGGAGCAGAGCTGCCCGAGCGTAAAGGAAAACTGAAGCTTTTGGGTAAGGTATGGATGGCTTTGTTTTTGCATTGTAGTAGGTAAATTTTCAAATGTCACTTTTGACTATCAAATGTTAGACTTTGACAGAAATTACTTTATTTATGTAAAATATGTTAAGAAGGAGGAAATTAAGTAGAAGAAGAGGAAGAAAGAGGATGAACATGAAGAAAAAGGAAAAGACAAAAAGAAAACAATGACCGAAACTATGTAAATTATAGTGTAGGTCTCAACACAATGGCTAAAAACAGATAGTACCAAGTATTAGCAGAGACACAAAGCAACCAGAATTCTCATAAAGTCCTCCTAGGGCTGTCAACTGGTAAGCACTTTTGAAAATTATGAGGCCATATCTCTGAAACAAATAAGCACCGATCCAATAGCTTCTCCCCAAGGCAGCAACCAACCCAAAATGAGTGCCTGTATCCGACAAAAGACCCGGAAAAGAATGTTCCTGACAATGTTAATCCTATGTTGGAACATTGAGCACATCTGCATGGTCATTGCTAGCAGGATGGAAAAAGAAATCAGACTACACACAGAATGAACTGTGACAGTGCAACAAAAGGAGAACAATTCTGCTACACAGTATAGATGGATCCTAAAGACCTAGTAGTAATGAGCAAAAGGAGCCAGCCCCCAAAGAGCTCCTGCTGTGTGAGTCCATCCTGATTCCTGGGACACACTTCGATGTTTGTCCCACCAGTTGGATGGGTTACAATCTTAACCACCAATGTGATGGTATTAGGAGGTGAGGGCCATGGGAGATGACTAGGTCATAGGGATAGAGCCCTTACAAACAGGATTAGTGCCCTTATAAAAGGGACTCCAGAGAGCTCTCTGTCTTTCTACCATGTGAGAATATAGTAAGACATCAACATTCTGCCAGCCTCACCAGAGCCCAACCATGCTGGCGTCCTGATCTTGGGCTTCTTACACCGTGAGAAGTACATTTCTGTTGTTTATAAGCCATGTAGCCTAGGTACTTTGTTATAGAAACCTGAACTACGGCAGTTTCATTCACATGAAGTGTGAGAATAGGTAAAAATGATCCATGAGAGAAAGGGAGATGTTGGTTTTTCCTGAGGAGCTCAATGGCTTTTCAGTAGGAGAAAATATCTTTTGTCTTGCTGGCTGGCAATTACCTGGGTACAGTAGAATATAAAAGTCATCAAAACATGGATAAAACTTGTGCTCTTTACATGAAGTATATGGCTTATAAAAAATTTTAAACTATAATAAAAAAGACAAACAACCCAATTAAAAAGCGGGCAAATGACTTGAACAGACACTTTTCCCAAGAAGATTTATGAATAGCCACCAAGAACATGTGAAAATGCTCCAGAGAATTAATCGTTAGGAAAATGCAAATCAAAATTACAGTGAGATATAGCTTCAAACCCACTGGGAGAGCCCTACTTTAAAAAAAGAACGTAACAAATGTTGGGGAGGATGTGGAGAGTTGACATAGAATGTCAACCTTTTTTGCTGACTGTGACATAAAATGGCACAGCCACTGTGGAAAACAGTGAAACAGTCTTCAACAACAACAAAAAAACATAGAGTTATAAGTTCCAGCAATTCTACTTCTAGATATAGACCTTAAAAACTTGAAAAGAAGCATTCAAGCAAAAACTATTCATGACTGCTCATTGCAACACTGGTCACCGTAGTCAAAAGGTGAAAACAACCCAAATGTCAACTAATAGATGAACAAGTAAATAAAATATAGTAAGTCCAAGCAGTGGAATATTATTCAGTATTATGAAGTTCTGATTTATGACTTACAATGCAAAGGAACAAAATAAAAATAGTATGCTACCACATGAAGAAAGCTAGATGCAAAAGCCCACCTATTTTATGATGCCATTTATATGAAATACCCAGAATAGGCAAATCCACAAGGACAGACAGGAGACAAGTGATTGCCAGGCCCTGAAGGCTGGAAAAGAAACAGGAAATGACTGCACAATGAATGCAGTGTTTTCTCTAGAGCGATGAGAAGCTCTGGAAATGGATGGCAGCAATGAGTGGCGAACACTGCAAAGCCCTGAATACAGTAGTCTCTCGCTATTCTGTAGTTTGACTTTTGCAGGCTCACTGTGTCACAGGTTTTCAAAGAAATATTAATCCAAGGGCCAGTGAGATAGCTCAGCAGACTAAACAACCATTTTGGCAAGTGCAGGGACCGGGGTTCGATCCCTGGCACCACATGCTGCACTGGCCCCGCCCCCAGGGTGCACTGAGCTGGTCACCGAGACCGGGTGTGGTTGTGCATGCCAATAATCCTAGCGCTGGGAAGGCTAAAAACAGGAGGAACACTATGAGTCCGAGCTGTGTAGTGAGACCCTATATCAAATACAACCAAATAAACTAAAAACAAACAAAAAATTAATCTAAATTATTTTTCACTATATTGCAGGATTTTGAGTACCTTACAGTATACATGTTGTTAAAATTACATAGGTTTATAAGTTTAAAAAACAGTTGCGAACATTAGAAGTGTTTTTAAAAGTGTGGGAAAGGTTTATAAGAGTGTGGGGCTTCTAAAGCCTTAAAATACATATAAATACTAAAATAAATATAGTGTTACTACTTTTCTGATTTTCACTTATCATGGAATGTAACCTCTGCAATAAATGAGGGACCACTGGACCACTACAATGTAGATGTTAAAATGATCGATTTTATGTCATATGCACTTTACTATAATTGTAAAAACCATATAAGACAAGTACTACGTATTTTCCCTATAACTAGCTGTGTGACCTTTATTGAGTGGTTCACCTTGTAGGTAACAGTCCAATCTAAAATGTTCCCCTAAAGGTTCATGTGCTCAGAGGTTGGGCTTTTGGAAGGCAGTTGGATGGCGAAGGTGCCACAGCATGTGGGGAGGCTGTCACCCATGAAGGAGTTCATAGCTGAGTGTGCTGGAGGAGGTTCGTGGATGCAGGATGTGGAAGGGTTACCCTCATTCTGGATCTTCCTCGCTTTCTGCTTTGCTAATATGTTGAGGTGAACAGCTGTCCTCTGCCAAGTGCTTCCCCCATGATGCTTCTGCCTTGGGGCCAGCAAACCATGCACTGAAACCGTGAGCCATAAGCCTTCCCTTCTTTAAGCTGCTGGTGTCAGGCATTTTTCCCAGCCATGAGAAGGCTGCTTAACACAATCTATAGGTATAAATTGCTGCACTTGTAAAAATTAATGAAGCAAATGACTTCAACTGACTAGCCAGGCATTGGGAACATAGCAGGGACCCAGTAGATGTTCTTCATGATTTTTTTTTCTCATAGAGGGAATCTCCTTAAAGGCAAACCCATTTCCATGAAGGACTGGGTCAGCACTAAACTAAGAGAAGATGAATAAGTATCTAGGAAGAGCCCAAAGAATTCTTTACCCTTGGTAAAGTACTACTAGACCTGTAGAAACACAAAGTTCTGAGCACCACATTGACAGAGAAAGAGGGTACCCATCACTAAGCTAGGGTAATGATATGGAAGTCCCCCATAAGAAGAGATTCCATGAGGGTTACCAAAAACAACCAGAGAAAAGGGTTAAAGGCGTATTTGGTCCAAGCAACCCTTCTCCCTACACTGTGGTCATCTTCCTAAGATATTCTTAAGTGTCACTACCAGTGCCTGTTGGAGCTGGATTTGCTGCATCCCCTGAATTCATGTGTTGAGGTCCTAACTCCAATTATCCCAGGATGTGACTGTACTTGGACACTGGCTTTTTAAAAGGTAGATAAGGTTAGATGGGGTCAGAAGGGTGGGGCTCTTGCCCAGTACAACTGATGTCTCTGTAAAAAAGAAAAGAAAAACTTCAATGCAAGGGTACAGTGATAAGGTGTCTTTTACAAACCAATCTGGAGCAACCAGCCCTTTGGGCACCTTGAGCTTGGACTTTGTCCTCCAGAACTGTGAGAAAATAAAATTCTGCTGTTGAAGTCACCTAGTCTGTGGTATTTGGTTACAGCTGCCAAACTGAGTAATACAGTGACTTCACGCTGAGGGAATCTTCAGCACCATAAGGGAAATAAAAACACTTGCCTCTTTTTGTGGTGTAAATATTTGGGGCCACACAATGATGACTGCTTTCTGAAATCTTACTTTGCTCTTGCTCTCAGCCTCCTCCAATAAGGGTATGAGCTCCATCTCAATCTCTTTGTTATGGTCTCCCAGGTCTAGAAAATTGCCTGACATGTAGAACACACTCTACAACTCTACTTCGGAAGCCTGCGCAAGCGCACAAGTGCGTCAACCCACCTTAGCCTCACCAGAAGCTCCAATTTATAGATGAAGCTACTGAATCCAAACAGCTGGAATCCTAGCCAAATTTCTCCAGTTCCAAATCTCAGGTCCCCACAACATGAGATAACCTCCCCCACCCCCAGTCCAGGGCCAGACCCACGACTCTCCCCATGCTCCGGATCCCAGACAGCCTCCCATACCAGAGTTAGGCTCCCAGGGTTCTCTGGGGGAGAAAGCCACATGACTTCCTCCTGCTATAACCCAAGAGACTTGGGCTGGAGAGCAGATTTCTTGCAAGAAGCAGAGCATTTTGCCCCGGACAGAGAGTAGAACTGTTAAGGTCCCAAAGCAGAGGCACTACCCACATCAGTGCCATCGATCTCACGCCACAGCACTGGCTCGGCAAGAATGTGGTCCCCACCTCTTAAGTGGGTTCTAGAATTTTCAGAGAAAAAGGCAAGCAGCCTCCGAAGGAACTGTAGCCCCCGCTTTCTGTGGGGAAGGACAGTGGATGATACAGTGATGTGCTCAGCAGGGACGGAGAATCAAAGGACTCCAGATAATGATCCAGCCCCCCCCCCCCCGCACCACTGTGTAGTCCTGGGCAAGTCACTTCTCTAGTATGAGCCCATCTCCTTCCTTTCTAGAGAGGGATGTCAACAAGGAATGGTGACAAATACAAGAGCTCTTCGTCTGCAAAGGCATGGCGCTGATGGAAGAAACTGGCATCGTCCTCCTAAGGTCAATCTGTTGTTTTCAGCAAGTTTTCCGCTTAGTGAAAGCATTCAGTCTTCACTGTTTCTTGTCCCTCTACCTTGAACCTGCTCTGCCTGAGCTCCTCTGTGCCTTTACTGTCCTGGTATACCATCCCTCCTCTCCCTGCACACCCTTAAAGGCTTAATGCAAGTACAAGCTCTGATGCCCTGCAGACCCATCCTGCTCTGGCTTGTCATCAGCAGCACCCTGTGGGCATTAGTTCTATGTATTGAGCATCCAGCATCACCCAGGTACCAGTCCCGCTCAGGTATTAACTTCTGCAATCCTTATCGCATCCCTACAAGGAAGGAGGTATCGTTATATCCACTTTGTAAATGAGAAACTGATGCTCAGAGAGGTTATATGGCCCACAGTTGCAAATATGTCACAAATACATCACATAGTGCAGCACTATGTATGAGCTTCTTCCAGGACAAAGGGCAAACACAAGGTGTAGCCTCCGCAACCAGCAGCCCCATGTATTATGTCTTGCGCCTGCAAGCTGGAAGCGACAATCCAGTCAACACCTGGCATGCAGCTCTGGGTGGTACCCTGGGCTCAGTAGCAACCTCAGACTCAGTGCGACCCACTGGAAATCAGAATTCAAAGGTAGAAGCCACCCACACTGCCTTTTATCCACCTGGCCATGTGGAACTCAGAAATGCTGGCAGTTTGCCTTCTTGGGAGGCTGCCTGCTGGTTTAAACCTGGAAGCGCTAGACCCAGGGCCAGTAAACCACAGAGCACACAGGGCTGATATCCAATCCTCAGCCTTCATTTCTTTTTTCCAAATAAGATTTTTTCTTGGCACACAGCCACGCCCATATGTTTGTGTTCTGCCTATCATCTCTTTTGCCTGACAACAGTAGGGTTTGCTGTGGTAGGGTCTGTATGACCCCAAAAGCATGATATTTAGTATCTGGCCCTTCCCCAAAACAAATCTACAGATCTGTTACATCTAGACTACATGTACACAGGTGTCAGGCAAGAGAAACACTTAAGATCCCTGGAGTACACTTGGCACACTCTTCCCCCCTCAAGAGGAAACTGTCTTTGGATCTTTTGATTCTAAATAACACACAAACGTTCCTTCTCCTGTTTCCTTCCATGTCCCGAATCCAGCCACGGACCTGAATTGTCCACGGACAGGCCCCGGGATTATTCTTCAGTAGCAAGTTAATAAAAGCCATTTGATCAACTCTGTGCTATTCTAGGCAGCTGCCAAAATTTAATTAACCTTAAGAAAAACACTAAACTTCTGTTCACCAGTCATAATAGCCACAATTTAAGTGCTCAGAAGTCACACATGATTAGTGGCTACTGCCACAGACAGAATAGCTCACAAGACATTCCCAGCTTTCTGAAACTTCTGGTCATTGCTGTGTTAAACCATCTTTGCCTCTGGCATTGAAGGATGAAAAGGTGCATTGGTCTGCTATTAAATCACGGCTTCACCTCACCTCTTTCTCCTCCCCTCTCTTTCTCTTCTGATTTTCATCTTCTTGCAATAGCCCAATTAATTCTGCTTAGCAAAAGTCTGGAAGTAGTCATACCACGCATCATAATGGCCTGGCCAATTAAATTATGGAAAACTATGTGAAAGTGTTGGATAGAGAAGCACGAGCCTTCATAGGATATGAAGTAGAGTTTCTTAAAAATGTGTGTGAGATACTGTTATTGTGTTTCAATAATCCAATGAGGATGGCTAGTGCAGTAAGGTAAATGGACTCCAGCAAGGAAGGAAGCAGGCAAGGGCTACGTGGTCTCCATGAGCTTGTGCCCTGCTAAGACAATGTAGGCAAAGAGATCAAATAACAAGGAAGTGCCAGTCAGCAGTAAGAGCTCCGGGCAGAAGTAAGACTGCTCCAGGTAGTCTATGTTGTAGGGTAGTAACAATAAGCTTCTCTTCTGGAGGGTTAACAACTTAAGTTTGCAGACCAAAAATCAGAGCAAAAGTAGGGCTGCAAGGACAGCCAACATTTTGGCCCTAGTCTTTCAAGGATAGTAAAGACTCAGGACATAGGAGGACCTATACTGTGACATCCTGTAACTCAGTTGTGTCCCAAATTTTCTGATCAAGGAGATTATGGGGCCACAGAGGAATGTGATTGATGACGTAGAGTGTGCCTAAGGAGAGTCACATGGAGAGAAAACATTCTCTCAGGCTTCCACAGAGAGCAAATTGGTCGAGCAATGGCCGTGACTCATCCACATGGCTGACACTGACAAAGGATCTACAAACTGTGGTACAAGGTTACAGGATAAATCCTGATGGGATTTGGCTGACCTTATCAGATACAAAAGTTACATTTCTTGTTATATAGGTCTTGCTTTATCTTGGTCTTCATCCAGCAAAAAAAGTATAACATGAGGTATAAAAGGTAAAACCATATTAATATGCTAAGTTGTAAAAGGCTCAAGTCAACAACTTCTGACATTGCCAGTCTTGTGGATAACCCACTACTATTATAGACTCCTGGACTATATTAGATTACCCTGTTGAATTCATGCACCTACAATGTATGAATAGCAATGGAATACACATCTCTTTGACAAAAGCAAACAAAAAAGGGGATGTAAATGGACCATTTTGTAGTGGAAATATATATATATATTACCATATATATAATATACAGCTACCATAATATATACAGCTACTTATAATTACCATAAATATACAGCTACTTTCTCTTAGTTCATTGAAAAGAAGGTTTTGAACTAATAGTGTTTAGACAAGATATCATGTCTGCATCTTGTACTAGGAATAACTACTACAAAGACAACAATATGCAATGTATTAATTATTGTTACTTTACTACTAGTTTTGAAACCATCTCATTGCTACTTCTTTCTCAATAAAATTATTAAAATACAAAAAAGAAATAAGAGGCAGTGGTGAGGCAGGCCTGGCGTGTCCACTGAAACCCGAAGGTCAAGGAGAAGCCACCACTCTTGCCCGCATCTGCATAAGAGATGGACAAGGACAGAGGCAAAGGCAACACAGGGACCACGTGGACCACAGGAACCACAGCAAGCCCAGGACAGGTAACCCTGGGAGGACAGAGGAGGAGGTGAGGTCTGGAGGCCATGGGACCAGGTGTCCGCAGACCCTTGCTTGCCAGTGTGAGGAGATGGGGTTGAATTCTGAGAGCCAAGGGAATGTGCCTGAGGGTTCTGAGAAGAAAGAGGGTGAAATCAGATTCCATTTTTCAAACATCACACTGAGCTGGGCATGGTGGTACACATCTGTAATCCCAGCTGCTTGGGAGGCTCAGGCTGGGAGATCGATCACAGGTGCAAGGCCAGCCTGGGCTACACAGAAAGAACTTGTCTCAAAAGAAAAAAGTGAAGGAAAAGATCATTCTGTCTGAAGGGCAGAGGAGACAGGAATGATACCGGAAGGAGAGGCAGAAACGTGACCGGGAGATCTGGAAACAGGTATGTTGGGGTCACCCAGGCAAGAAATAATGGGGGCTTGGTCCAGGGAGGGGCCATGGAGGTGAGGATAGGAGGTGATCCAGCCCTCCAGGATGTGCCAGCAGAGTCGCTGTGGGGAGGGGCCAGGTGGGGAGACAGGCTGATTCCTAAGCTGGTACGTCCCAAGGAGTGCACAGTATCAGATAGACATTTACATGCATGCAGGCTCCCCTCAACGGATGATGGGGCTGCATCCTCACAGACCCATTCTAAGTTGAAAATATCCTAACTGAAAACGTCTTTGGTGCCCCAACCCACTGGACACTAAGGCTTAGCAGGGCAACATACTGGAACATGGGCTGGTTCCCTTGGCGACAGCGTGGCATTGCAAGAGGATTGGGCGTGTGCCACTAGGCCAGGAAAGGATCCAAATTCGAAGTGGGAAATGCAGTTTCTACTGAATGCATGCTGCTTTCACACCACCGCACAGACAAAAAAAAAGAAAATCATAAGCTGAACCATCACAAGTCGGAGAAACCCATATAAACATTTTCTGGAAGGATACACAGAAAAGCAGTTGGCAGGCTGGGAGGAGGGTTGTGGATTCAGGGTGTAGATACAATGATACTTTTATGCTACTTGGATCAGTAATAGGAGCAGCCTTTTATAATACTAAAACATAGCTTTAAAAATGATACACAGGGCTAGGGAGATTGCTTGGTGATCTAAGCGCCTGCCTGGCAAGCACAAGGACCCAGGTTCAATCCCCTGTACTGCATGCCATGCCAGCCCTGCTGGGTCCCCAGGAGGGCCATACTGGTCACTGAAATTGGGCCCCAGGGCTGGGAAGGCTGACACAGAAGGATCACTATGAGTCTGAGCTGTGTAGCGAGACCCTGTACCAAATAAATAGACAAATAAAATGACTTCTAAAAAATGATAGATGTAGAGGTTTTTCTATTTATTTTATTCAAAGCAAAAAGTTCTAGAGCACATGGACTAACGTGGACAGTTGTTATTGAGTATTTTAGTTTTTTCCAAAACTAAAATAAGTTCCAAATCAAAGGTCAGTGTTGGTTTTTTGAGATAGGGTCTCCTTATGTAGTTCAAGCTGGCCTTGAACTCACTATGGAGTCCCAGCTGGCCTGAAACTCACAGCAATCCTCCTGTCTCAGCCTCCTGAGAGCTGGGATTACAGGTGTGTACCACCACCCCCCGCCTTGAACATCAGTTTTGAGATGGATTTTTTATTCTTGAATGACTTCTCTAAGACAGCTGGTGACTGCTAAATCTCATAGTTGGTTGGCAAATACAAAAATGTGGTGTTTGTAAATTCCTAGAAAATAAATATATATCTTATACACTTACATGACATATAAATTACACACACATGTTGCATATAATATGAACATATACACTTGGAAAATACAAAGATGTCTTAAGTACTGATATATTGTGGCTGTTCTTTCTTTCTTTC
>NW_004524655.1:3521469-3543196 GCF_000260255.1 Octodon degus
AAAAAAAAAAACACTTCTCGACCCTGCCATGATGCAGAAAAGCAGCAGGAGACAGTGTGTCTCTGAATGACCACCACGGTGTCCCGACAGAGCTCTCCAAAAGTGGGCAGTGGCCGAGTTTGGCCCCAGCATAACAGGACCTAGACTTACAAACCACAGTGGCCCCTGCACCTGACTTTCCTTCCCCTGCTCTCCCCAAGAGCTGCTGCTGCTACCCAGACCTGGCCCGGGTCTTTCTTTTCCTCTTCTGCCCACCCTTGCTGAGATGAACCCCAGCTGGTCACTGTTTCTTCAGCTCCAATATTGGTTTTGAAGCACAGTTTTGTTTTTAGTTCTCTGAGCCTCTTCCGCCTCTTCAGAAGTGCTGGAAGAACAGGGGTCTTGTCTAATGGCATTTTTCTGGATCCCAGATCTCAAAACAATGCCTGCCATGCAGGAAGAGCACAATAAAGACACTTGAGTTCAACAAAGGCATGGGACCCCCTGGTTTCCACTGTGCAACTGACTGTACAAATGCTCCCAAGTTCTGCCTTGAAATTATGGGGGAACAGAGATCCACCAGCCCTGCGTCTGTATTTCTTAGATGGGATTTGCTGGGAAGGGCAAGTGTGTGTTTAACCTGCAGAAAACAAGCCTGGGCCCCTAGCAGCCCACTTGCAATATGAATTCCAACACTCAGGAAGGCCCACCTGAGGCAACAGGTCATGCAGAACAACTGCAGGAACAACTGCGAAGGAACAATGGCAACTCCTATTTTGTGCTTAAGGTAGTTTGGGTTCTCAGCAGTTCATGTTCTCAGGACAGAACTCAATAAAAGCCGGGGAGTGCTGCAGGTCTGACTTCAAAGCCGGCTTCTAATCCCTCTAGTAACTCCACTGTAAGAGCTGATCACATTTATTCTCACTTCACAAAGGTGCCTGGACAGAGCGGAAGTTTACGGGGTTGCCAATGTCAAGGTCAGCTGGAGAGAACCAATCTCAGCCTTGCAATCTGGCATCTTGCTGGAACCTGGTCTCAGACACAGACCTACTGCTGCTCCTGCCCCCCTGCAATAATCTGGAAGCCCACAGCCCCCCTCCAGGTGAAGACCCCCTGCCTGCAGAGGCCTGCTTGGCCTCCTCGTCATCCTCTAAGCTCATCCAGACAGCAAGTTGGGCTCAGCCTCCCTGGCCTGATGGGTGCCGGCATCCAGGCCTGCTGATTTGCCTGCATCTCTGTGATTAACAACTAATCTTATTTTTTTGTTCTCCAACCCATAAATCAGTTACAGACCAAATATTTACACAGGCCATCATTTCCGACTGAACCAGGGCTCATGACAACTCTCATTATTAAAAAGGATGACTGATTTTGGGCAGAGATTTCACGGGCATGTGGCTGGATGTTTTCTTTTAAGTTTCCTTCCTCCTCCCTTTGCCCAAAGAGAAGACAATTTCCAAGATAAATTGGTGCAGAGGTCTGCTCTCCCTGTCTCCCTGGGGCCGATGGGGCATGGGCCAGCTTCCATCAGCCCAATAAATGATCGCCTCTGCCCTCTCCACAGAGACGGGGCCAAGGCCACTTCTTCCCACTTCTTCTGGCCTTGCCTTGGGACCAGAGAGCAGGAAGGAGGCAGAAAGAGCCCCTGAAGTCAGAAACTCAGAGAAAGAAGACAGCAGAGGAGAAAAGATGGGACAACAGCTGTGCTACCCTGGCCCGTGGGGCCCTCAGGGTAGAGTGGGTTTAGTGGGCTCAGGTGGCTCTCAGAGAAAGCCAGCCACATGCTGGGGAGATAAAAGGGGACAGGATCAGGAGGCTGATTTCTGATGTGGATCATCATTACTTAAGCCACTTTGGGTTTCGAGGCGGTATCCCCTCCATTAAAGAAAAGACAAAAACTGACTAAGCAGTCTCTTTGTTCCTTTCTGACACATGTATCTCAGTTTTAGTGCTCACAACCGCCCTCACTATGTGCTCAGTGTTTTATTCTTCGAGATATTGTTTCTAGATGAAGAACTAGAAGGACAGAGAAAGTAACTTGCCCAAGCTACACAGCACAGAACAGTCAGAGGCAGGATCTGCACCAGCTTTTGTCTGACCCCCAAACATTTAGTCCTGAAATATATCACAGCCTCCCAGGACCCGGATTCGCTTGCATGGCATAAAGAAGGTTTCTGTCACTGGCTTCCCAAGATTCCAACTTCTCCCTAGAAAAGAACCGAGGATCAGCATCTTAAGCAAACAGACTATTGACAATCGTCTTCTCAGCTAGTGAGCCAGTGAAACACTCCTTCTTACAAGCCAGAGAACAGCTGGAAATATTTATTCAAGAAAAGTGAATGTTTTGTCATCTGAGGAGTATGTACTTCCCAGGAGCTCCCTTTATCCCCAGGAAAAATAAACCAAGAGCAAAGCCTCTCAGGCAGGCACCAACAGGTACATCTCACTCTTGCTGTGTGCAATCTATGCTCAGATCCTTCCATTGGCACCTGAGAGATGGAAGAGCATCTACCAGCCACGGATGGCTGGCGGTGGGGCAGGCTCAGACATTGCTGCTGGGCATTGTGGCCAGTCACTTAACCTCTGTGAGCTCTGAGCTCTTCGCTTGTAAACTGAGGGTTTTGGAGCAGATTATTTTAAAAGCCCATCCATCCTCAGCACTCTGATGCGGCTCCCTCTGCTCCAGACTGAAGGGCGTGCCCTTGGGCGGGTCAGGATCCGCCAGCCTTCCGGCCTTCTTATTTATCCAGTGGTTAACCTCTCTCTGCTCTTGGTCTGCCCTTGTTTCTCCGGGGTACAAGTGAGTCAGTCTGAGGCGAGCAGAGAGCACAGTCAAACCTCAGCGAGGATGATCCCACCAGTGCAGAATTTCCCATAATTCACTTCTAGCTGTCTTACAGTGACTCCAAGAAAGAAAATTGAAACTCATTTTTTTTTTTTTTTTTAGTTTTAAGAACTGTTGCCTGAAATCAGTGTTTTAGTTGAGGTTTTTCCCTCCCCCGAGCAAAACCTTCAGTGAGCTTTCAACTTTGCACCCAGCAGAGACCTGTGATGATAGCAAATCTACTCATTTGGGATATAACAGTATAGAGGGTGTACCCATCACAAATTGTAATTTAATGTCTTCATCCGTGTCATTATTCCAGCTCAGTGGGACTCACCTATTTAAATCTTTGCGCTGGTAATCTGTATTGCCGCTTTGCAGGGGACACGTTTTGAGATCATCCATCGGGCACCCCACTGCTCTTTGGGGACTTTCTCTCCTACACTGTACATAGTCTTATCAGAAGTATCAAGTAGGTGACACTGCCCTCACCAGGTCACTGAGTGCCAATCAAACTGATCCAAATCTCACCAGGGAAGGTAAACTTGATTGGCTTCACACCACGACGCAAAGATGCCTGAAGTGCAGTTTTCTCAGTGCTTGCTCCGTCAGAACACCTGTCCAGTCACTCCCACTTACAGTCCCCAGGACAGTGGGATCCTGCTTGCTCCTCTGTGAGCCTGTTGATCCTGAGAGTGACCTCAGAGTCTCCTACAAGGGTTCGTCTGCTGCTTAAACTAGCGAGAGCTGGCCTCTGTTATTTGCAACCAAGATGCATGGATCCTCCAGACCTCTAAGGCTGACTTGCCTCTTAGCAAAGGAAAACGCTGGAGTTTAATTCACACCTGGGCTCTGTAGCATGCACTCCAGTTTCTCAGACCCTTCAGGGTGGGGCCTAAGAATCTACATTTTAAGGCCCTTTCCAGAGGCTCCTTCACTGCTAAGGAGCATGGCTCAGCATGGGGTTCGGCAGAGTGACATTTTCCTGGATTATTGCCAGCACATGTGGCCCAGGCTGATACTCTAGAACAGATTACCACAGGCTCATTGGCTTCTGATCAGGTTCTCCAGGAACTGAGCTTCAAGGCCTGAGTGTTTAAGCCATGGAGTCCAGATTGAGATTGGAACATGTTAGAAGAAAAGAACTATCACCAAAGGATGATCTCTGGGACAGTCACAGGGACATATGTGCACTGCCATGATATTGCAAATGTTAAAAGGTTCAGGCTCTCTCATGCTTCCCACCACAAAAGCCAACAGGGATTATGTTGAGCCCGAGATGCTCCAGGGAGAGTCCCACTTAATGGCTCCCCATTTGAGCATACAAAGAAAGCAGAGTAGGAGATATCTTAGTAAGGGAGTGAGCTCATAAAATATGATGCAGTTACATTACAGAATACTATGCAGTCAGCAAAAAGACAGAGGCAGCCCCATAGCAGGGGTCACCAAGCTTGGTCTGGGAAGGACCCGATAGCAAATACCACAGGCTTTTAGGGCCACACAATCTCCATGGCAATTAGTCAACTCTGCCTATAGCACAAAGCAGTCAGAGGTGATGTATAAATCTATGGGCCTGCCTGTGTCTCAGTAAACTTTCTCAGGCAGTGGGCCAGATTGGGTCTAAGGGCTAAGGTTTGATGAATCCTTGTCAAACAAACATGTATTTTATGTTTGGATATATTCATCATGTTATTGTTTGGGTCTTAAGTATCACCCAAAGGCTCATGTGTTGAAGTGTTCATCCTTGAGGCAGCATAGACCACAAGCAGTAAGGCCAAGGGACTAGGACCAAACCCTGCGGCCATGTGCCTGGGTAAACCTTTCCTCCTTTAAGTTGATCTACCTCGGATCTTTGGTCACAGTGACCAGAAGCCAGCACACTATATTCAGATGATGTATCTGAGGTCCCAGGAAATCTGAAAGCATTTACCGTGAGGAAGATGGGAAAAATAGGGGCATAGGCAACTTGTAAATTTGCCTCTGTGTGTGTGTGTGTGTGTGTGTGTGTGTGTGTGTGTGAAATTTTTACAGTGAAAATACCTACCATGGGTAGTGCATAGGTAACTTGCAAAGAAAGAAAAAGGAAGGTAGGAGGGGAGAAAAGAAAAAGTGGAAAAGTAGGGGTGGAAGGAAGGAGGGAAGAATGAACGGAGGGAGAGAAGGAAGGAAAAGAAGTAGAGGGAGAACACAAGGAAGAGGAAGAAAGAAAAGATGGAAGGGTGTGTCTCAATAAAGCTTTATTTATAAAAGCAGGCTGTGGACCATGATGTTCTAACCCCTACTCTAGAATATCGTCTCTTAAAGGCAGGACCATGGCAGTCTCATTCACAGTTATATCCCTCACGTCCAGAACAGATCCTGATACCCAGTATAGACTCCAGAAATAGTTTCTGAGGGCCAGTCAGATAGCTCAGTGGACTAAAGCGCCTACTTAGGCAGATGAGGGGACCAGGGTTCGATCCCCAGCCTGCTGTGCTGGCCCTGCCCTAGGGCATGCTGAGACAGCAGCTGAGACTGGGTGTGGTGGTGCGTGCCTATAATCCCAGAGCTTGGGAGGCTGAAAACAGGAGGATCACTACGAGTCCAATCTACATAGTGAGACCCTGTAGACCCTGTACTAAATATATTAAAAAAGAAAAAAAAGAAATAGTTTCTGAGTTAGTGAATAAAAACACAGCCTCCCCCTACTAACTAGAAAACAAACTACTGCACTCAATTATCTTCAACCCTCAAAGGACACACACAGAAAAGGATCCAGCTGTGTGCTCCTCACTTAAAGGTCCTGAACTGATCGGTGCTGGTATACAGGTTAATTAAATGGCGACGACCCCTTTAAAACAAGTTGGTTCCTATTCTCACATCATCACATCAAAGGGGCCTCGCTCTGCAGCACTGTACTGGCCTAGAAATGGAGACCAGGGCTGATGGCTTTGGCTTGGTGTCCACAGGCTGGTCTCCAAGGTCTCGCTGGGCCCAAAGCCTGGCCCGTGCTCACCCAGGGTCCCAGATCGGCAGGCAGAAGCCACCATCGGCAAGGAAGCTGCACCTGTCCAGGCCGTGCCGCGTTCTCCAACCACAGACACAATTCCGTCCGATGCAGAACACCTGAAAAGCTGTGTATCCATCAACCCAGGAGCAGGGCTCTGAGAGACTCCTGACACCTGCAGACAATGTTTCGAAAGCAACCTTCCGCGGAGTCGCGGAGTCAGAACTGCATTTGTGAGGGGCCAAGAGGAGAAATGAGAAGCTGTGAGAGTGGATTTTAAAGTATAAAGCAAATTGCTGCCCTTTGAAGCCTCGGTGCCGTGGTGTCTTGGGGTGAAGGCCTGCCGGGATGTCGACGACGGCTAACCAGGGCACGGTGTGGAGAGCAACAGTTCAGGCCTTGGGACATGCATGACCCAAAGGCATAGCGCTGCAGGGAAAGGCTGCGGCAAAGGACCCGGAGCCACTGCTCCTGGGACACTGAGTAAGGCTGCTCTTCTTCCTTCCTGCATACGCAAACTTCTTGCCCTTTGGTCTGGCTGCCCTCGGGGTGTTTTCAGCTTCCTGTTCTTCGGTGCCAAGATGAATTATGTGTCAGAGAGGGTTGCAGCTGACAGAGATAGACAGCTGCCCGTGAAGGCCAACCACAGCCATCACTAGAGATGCTCCGCGGCCCCCATTTCCTTCTCCCTCAGAATCTCTGCACCTCGTGGCTGTCTCCATCCCCACTGACGGCACTGTCACAGAGCTCTTGTTCGTGTTAAAGGTCACCTCCCATGTCACAGCTGCAACTTAAACCTACGAGCAGGGAATCCTTGGCATCACTTGGGGGGCTCTCCATGGTGAGTGATGCAGAGCTCCCCCAGATTGCCTCCAATTTTCAGAGCCCATGTAGAAGGTATAAGATTGCATCCCCATTTTACAGATGAGGAAACTGAGGCACAGAGGGTAGGCTAGATACTGACTGCCGAGGAGCTTACGGGGTGGCATCACACTCAGACCTGGCTGGCTATACATCTGTGCTCTTTTTCTCAACAGAGTGTCACCTGCTGCTGTCATACTCGTCGGGATTCAAAGAAAGGACAGCACGGAGTGCGCAAAGAAATCACAATGAAAGAATAAAAGAGGGACATTTCTCCCTCCAAAGACGGTGTACAAATGGTGGCAACTAACCCAGGACAGAATGCTCAACGTTGATACTCACTGGTGCATGAACAGCTGCCCAGAATGGTGCTGGGGTCTGAGAGGAAGAAGGGATGAGGTGCTACAGTTCAATGTGTGCCGAGTCTTCACGTGGAAAGATAGGATTCTAGAGCGGTATATGCCACCACGGGAATAATAGGAAGCACTTAATTTGCTACACTGAATACTTGAATGTGGTTAAATGGTAAATGTCAGGCGCCTTGGTGTAGATGGGTGGTAGAGTACTTGCTTAGAACGCACTGAGCCCTGGGTTTGGTCCCCAGCACTGAAAAATCGGTTAATTTGATTTTAATGTCTATTTTATCATGATAAAAGCACAGCTTGTTAGAAAAAAATAGCCCCCCTTAGCTATGCAGGGCTACAATGGGAAGGAAGGGCCTGGGGGACCAGTGAGAAAAAGACATACTAGGAAGTTACTAGTTTTCTTTAGAAGACCAAAGAGCGGGTCACGGAGGCCTGTGGGTGACTAAGAAGGGTGAGCCCTGGGGCAAAGGAAGCCATGCGCCTGCAAGTGAAGCTGACAGCTGGCACAGAAAGAGGGCCTGGTTTCCTTCCACCTCTCCTGAAGCTGTTAAATATCTTCCCCGAGAGCACTCCACACCTGCTCAGATCCAATTTAATTACAGGTTCAGGGCTCCCCAAGCACCCAAAGCAAATGCCAAGTTTATGACCATCAGCAAAGGAGCCGTAAAACTCAAGCCCACTGAAGGATCCAGCAGGAGACACCTGCCACCTGCCGCCCCAGGGAGGCCACCGGGCCCAGCTCAGATTTCCTTGTGGTCCCCGCCATCCAAGATCAACATGTTACCTGGGTCATAAGCAAACCAGTGGCTGGTGAAGCCCAAGTGGGAACAAGAGTCATTTCTCAGCAGCAGATTGAACACATTTTCCTAAGCTATCGCAGCAGCAATTATCCTGAGGTAACCTAAGCTCTCCAGAAACTTTTGGGGCGGACACGAAAGCTGGATCTGGGGGCGGATGAACTTCGGATTTCTGGTCTTCAAGAAAAGCCGACCTACATCCCTGCACTGTGGGAGCTGGTCCCGGGAAGCCCTGCCGGCTGTGAGCTGGGCTTGCAAAGGGATTCAAGATGGAGCCCTGCGGCTGCCGGGCTGAGATACCTTCTCAGGGCTGCTTAATCTCGCTTGTAAAGGGATTGGATTGGGTTAGATAGTAACATTCCCCAAGGGACTCCTTTCACACCAATCTGCCCTAGCATTAGCTACAATGAGTGATCCCCAAGCACCCGGGGGGACATCTGTGACACGCCCCTGCATACCTCGGTGATGTCAACGAAACACCTAAGACACCTGAACCCAGGAAGTCATCTCTCGGCCTCAGTCCCCACAGGTGTGAAATGGGACTCACAGGATGCCTCCCCCTACACACCCCATAGGCTACCAGCAGCGTCTCCTATGATGGTGTACATCACACCTTCCACCTTTTATGTATCCTGGTACACACCAAAAGTGACACGATTTGTACACTGCAGGGGGCTCCAGCTGCCCCAGGCATCCAAAAGACCAAACTGACCAATGCCTTCATGCAACTTTTACTTCTTTTACAAGACAGGTGTGGGAAGCTTTATGGAAAAGCACACAGCCCAGAGGCTAAGCAAAGCTGCTCCGCACCCCTCCCTCCAGAGGGAGAGCTCCATATTGGCCAGGAGGGATGGCCAGTTCTTTCTCCTTGGATGCTGCTCAGCTTAATACCAGGGGCTGTCTAGTTTTCAGTTTATTTTGGTTTTGCCATAGAAGCCAACACCACCTTAAAATGCTGAAACAGTATAGGAAGATACACATTGAAAAAGTAAAACTTCCCCCAGTGGGGGGACAGCCTGGAGGACTGGCACCTCTTGGACTCCTGGTCAGGGAGCTGGCTACACAGGTATGTTTACTGGATGAAAATTCAAGGAGCCCTCTGTCCGTGGGTGTATGTTATTCTGCACAAAGTAGATGCCAGTTTAAAAAAAAAAAAAGGTTTTATAAAGTTCCCTTGCAATGGATTGAGTTGTATCTTCCTAAAAATGTATTGAAGCTATGAACTCGATACCAAAGTATACAACCTGCTTTGGAAGGTCACAGTACATGTAATTGTTGTATTTAGAATCAGGCATACTGGAATAGAGTGAGCTCCCGGTCCAATATACCTGTCCACGTGAAAAGGGAAAACCTGGACACAGGTATACAAGAAAACAGGGAGAATGCTATACAGAGATGAAAGCAGAACCCAGAGTGATGCTGCCATTAGCCAAAGACAGCCGGCAACCCACTAAAAGCTTGGCTGGAGTCACCCACCGAACTCTTCTAGCTTTCAGAAGCGATCCACCCTGCTGGCTTGGACTTCTGGCCCTCAGAGGTATGAGACAACAAATAGCCATTTGTTGTTTATTTGAGCCCCTACATCTGCAGTCCTTTGTTGCAGCCGTCAAGCAGATAAATAGAGCCCCCTCACAACTTCCTCTCTCAATGGGACTCCAGAGAGGTCTCCGGGAGGGTTGCTGTTTGGTCATTACCCTGTCCCCGCTTGCTTGCTGCATGCACAGCTCTGTGCACATAGCTGCCTCCAGAGCTCCTCTGGACTCCCAGCATACAGCCAAGAGCAGCCCACGCAGCTGAGACCACAGCTTCCTGTTTAAGGGTACAAAGGACCCTCCAGCGCAGCTCCTAAGTAATGAAATATGCAGAGCCCTGACAGCAAGATACTTGGGGAGAGCTTTGCCACTCAGCACCCCTCAACCCTCCAGCAGTCTTCCATGGTGTGTTCTAGCCCTTCATACACTTTATTTTTCTCCCACCACACCTGACGCTATATTACTTTGGGTCTAGTTACCCTCTCCCTGGAGCCTGACTAGAGCTATCAGGGTCTCACGAGCTGCCCCAGGGCCTTGGGACACACTGTTCTCTTGACCTGGCATACTTTTCCTGTAGAAATTTGCATAGCTACTTCCACTGCTTTATTCAGTTCTCTGCTTAAATGTGCCCTCATCAGAGAGGCCACTGAGCCCCCTCTTGTAAAACAAACAGCAGCCCTCTCCTCAACATATTCTAATTTTTTTTAATCTTTATTTGGTACAGGGTCTCACTATACAACTTGGGCTCATAGTGATCCGCCTGTCTCAGCCTCCCCAGCACTGGGATTACTGGTGTGTGCCACCGCACTCAGTTTCCGGGCCGGCACAGCATGCAGTACTGGGGATCGAACCCCAGTCCTTGCACTAACCAGGCAGGTGTCTAGACCACTGAGCTATGTCCCCAGCCCTCCTCAACACATTCTACCTTCTAACCTTGCTCCAGTTTTCTTTAGGCCACTGTATGCGGTGTGAGCAGAAGTTATGGTGAATGATTCAACTAAAATTTTTTATTACAATAAAAGACACATCCCCACGAATTTCTCCCTGTGCTCCCTATTGCTTCAGACAGACTTCCTGAGGCATTCCTGGAAGATACTCTTTTATGCGTATCTTTACCATCATCGCTATATGCAGTCCGCCCTTTCTATCTGCAGATTCTGCTGCCATGGATTCAACTAGCCACAGATCAAAACTCTTCTCAAAAATTGCATCTGTACTGAGCATACAGACATTTTGCTTGTCACTAATTCCTAAATAAGATAGTACAATGACTGCTTATGGAGTATTTACATCGTACTAGGTATTAGACGTTAGGTAGACAGCATTGGATTAAAGCACACAGAAGGATGTGGGAAGTTTATGTGCAAACACCACATTCTTTTAGAAGGAACTAGCACATTTATAGCTCTTGTAATCTTCCAGGGATCCTGGGACCCATCCCTAAAAGAATCCAAGGGACACTTGTGTTTAGTGGTTTATCAATCCACTGTCTATCTACTCTGACCAAGCTACATGGGGACAAGGACTCTGAATGTTCTGTCCTGCCTCTAGCCAGCAAGCAGCATGGTACACAGCACATGGTGGGCATTCAACCAATACCTGTGAATGAATTAAGGTCCCAGCACCATGTCAGGGATAGTTACTGGTACCCCCTTATGGAGCCCTAGCCACTGTCTCCCCTAATTGTGCTAACAGCCTAATAAGGCTAGCAGCGTTATCATCCTCACTTTGCAGATGTGGTACAGAGTGGTCAGGTAACTTACGCAAAGCCATAGGATGGTAGGGTGATGACAGCAGGTTTTCACCACAGCATATCAGACCCCAGAGCCCAGGAGCTTGACCTCCCGCCTCATCCCCTCTGCTCTGTCTCAGCTCTTGCTCCTTCATACAGCAATGACCATGGTACATCTACTACTTTACCATCGCGCCACGATCTGACCCTCGTATCACAGCAGAGGGAGGTCCTTAATGAGATGCAAATGAAATGCACCAACAGGGGGCACCAAATTGCCTTTCTTATTTATTTTTCTTGCAAAGAGCAGGGCTGGTAGTTATAAAAAAAAAATTAATGTCACTGAAAAATAATGATGCTGTATTGATGCTCTGGAGAAATATAAAGTCTGCCTGTGTTATAATTGCCTTCCCGCCGCCATGTGTACTTAACTAGGTGAGGACGCTATTATCTGCACTGAAGAAAGCATTTATTCGCGAGGAAGCCATGTAATGAGGGAAGCTGTCGGGGTGGCAGCAAATGTTGGCATCTCTCAGATAAGCGAGAACAGCTCATTCAAACTGCCGAGACGTCCTCTTAACAGGTTTTTGTACATGTCTTGACGCCATGCCAGGCGATACTGCATAAATGATTCTAGCTGATAAAAACAAACATCCATTCTCTTCCCTAAATCTTTCTCGATTTCATCTTCTTCTCAGCCATCTCCCCCTTCACGGCCCCGGGATGGGCCGCCAGCCTCTTGGCTCATAGCAGGATCTGCCTGATCACTGACCTTGTGGCTGCTCAAGAGCAGAAGAAACTTTGGGGCTGGGAGTGGAGCTCAGTGGCAGAGCGCTGGCTTAGCATAAAGGAAAGGAGGAGGGAGCTTTGACAGGCACAAGAGTGGTGGCGTCTACACGAAGATGGAGGCAGGGATGGCAGGGACTCTGGCCCATGCCAAGGAACATCTAGAGCCACCAGAAGCCAGGTGAGGCACGGGACAAAACTCCCTAGAGCTTTCGAAGGGCAAAGCCTCACTGACAGGCCTCTGGTTTCCAGAATTAAGTGGGAGATAATTTGTGACAGCGGCTTCCAGAAACTCAGACACCCTCCACACCTCCTCTCTGGTCCAGCTCTTTACTCGGGCTCCATCCTTGGTGTCTTAGTTACTTTTTACTCATTGCTGGGACAAATACCAGACACTCAAAATGAAGGAAGGAAAGGTTTATCTAGCTCACAGTTACTGGAGGGTTCAGTCCATATTCCGCTGGCTCCAAGGCAAACAACAGCAGTTCATGCGGCAGAAAACAATGAAGAGCAGAGGAGGAGCAGCATTTGCAGCGGCGTCCATCAAGCCTCTCTCTTCCTTCCGCGCTGTCTGCAAAACCGGCACTCAACAGTGAAGATGGGAGCTCCTCCAAAGTGGCGTGGCTACTGAGATCAAGCTCCTTGGAAGACTGAGACTTCTCCACCGAAGCAGGGCAGGGCGGCAGGAAACCAGGCAGGGCAGCTTCCTGCCTTTCTCAAATCCTGGGTCCTGCCCACCTGCAGGGCTAGGCCCCCATGCTGAGATCTGCGGGAGCTGATTCAGCCAAGTTGACACAATATATCAACTAACACACTCGGCCACCACATCCTTCTCAGTCACTCATTCAAAGGCAACTCACTCCCCTGTCCGCCCCAGAGCCTGCGCACAAGCTGATGCCTCTGTCAGCCGCCAGTTCACTTCTATGCCAGTTCACTTCTATATCTTCAGGCTTCAGTTCAATCGCCAGTGCCTCAGGAAGTCTTCTCTAACGTCCCTGGCCATGTGGGATTCCCCATTACAGACCTACCCAGCACCTTCTTGGTGGCCTCTGCCACTTCCTATCCTATCAGTCCATTGTGCCCCTCATCAGGACTGTTCCATGAGGGCAGGTCACATGTGACTTTTCCACTCCTGTTCCCAGAGCTACTCAGCAGGGCCTGACCTAGTTCAGATTCCAACAACTATCAAAATTAAAAGAAGGCACAATTTTAGGGTAACTCAAAAACAAGATCTCCAACAGACATCAAATAAACCCATCCAACTAAAAAGGGAAATAAAGGGGTAAAAGATCCCTAGATTAAGGAGGCAACTGAGCCCACCTTATTTTCCCATAAACCACATCACAGTTTTCAGAAACCATATCCAGGATGCATAACTGGGGTCAAATCAGGACATCTGGACTTCTGGACTTCTAGACCCTATAACATAGCTGGGAGTGCACAGATCCCTGTTTAGGATCCATCATCCCATTGTGTCAGTGCCTCCTTTCCCCACCAATGCAGAATGTTCCCAGAGAGCATGCCAAAAGCTTCAATCACCTGCAAAAGGCAGCAATTCAGTGAAACAGCTGGATGCACACCATAGCTGGTCTTCAGGCCCCTCCCTGGCTAAGGGTATCCATAGCTCCAAATGAGCTACACTATCACACCTTTGAGGGAGTCTTCTCTGTTCACAGCTGGACAGCTGCATATCAGGGAAAGCAGCAGCTTCCTGGGAGACCAGGGGCAGGACCAGTGAGGAAGGACAGCTTCCCAGCAAAGAACCTGTTTCCTTCTCATTCTTTGCAAATATGAACTTTATCAACCCCCTTGGGAAACACATGCCTGAGAAATGAAGGGGAACTGATGAAGAAAGAATGGAGCCAAGGACAGGGAGAGAGGGGCCCAGGGCCGAGAGTCTGGGGTGGGGTCAAGTTGCAATCTCAGGACCTGCCTTTCTCTGGCCCTCGGCTGGGCACTGGATGTGGGATCCACCACAGAACAGCACCACAGTCCATCTCACTGCCAGGAAGTCTACAGGCTAAATGGGGACAACCTTGCCTAAGCTTCATGACACTGATCCCCCAATCACAATAAAAATAACAGCAAAGAAACTGTGCCTTGGGGTTCTTAGAGACCGAGTCCACCTCCTCCTGGAAAACCACTCACATCTCCTAAGCGGGGCTGAATTTATCAGACACACACAGCTACCCCGCAATCCTCCCCAAGAGCAGGATTAGGAGCCCAAGAAAAGTAATACAAATCAGACTCTTTCAGCCCCGCTCTGCTAGGGTGGTCATCCTCTGATCTGAAGGCTGAGAGCTCCAGCTGCATGGGGGTGTAGACCATGAGCATAAAAATTACCCCCAGTCTGCATGTGCAAGGAGAACGGGATAAAGGCAGCTTGTCTTTCCTTTGCAAAGAAGCTGTAGAGAAATGCAAACACATTCCGATCTGGGAGGCGGTGACACAAACAGAACGCATCTGAGTGCCTTTGGGGCAGAGGCTGAGCCTCATTTAGGGGCATTATTGGGTGCAGGCAGTGCTTCCAGTAGGAGACCTATAATCATGAAGATGAGCTAAACTTACTGCACACTCTCAGGTGGAAGACATTCATATTCATGCTGTGACAGAGAACAGCTCTTGAGTTGCAGGTGCCCTGAAAGGTCTTTCATGCCAATCAGCTTCAGTTACAGAAACTTAGCTTTGCCAAGAGATGCAGCCCCCCAGCACTGGATCCCACCCACTGCAAGGAGGCACATGGAAGAGGATGTTTCCAACACAGAAGGTTTAGCACCAAGGGTGTCCAATGGCTCCTGAGCGCAGAGCTTCGTTCTGTAGTCTCTTCAGGAACTGAACAACAGAGCCATCACTTGCAACCAAACTGCTAGGCAGAATTTCTGGAGGCTCTGGAAGGCCCTGGAATACCCAAGAAAAGCCCTAGAAGGTTCTGGAAGGCCAAGAACCAAGCGTGGCAAGAAGCATGGAGAATCAGGCAGCTTTGTCCAAATGCCGTCTTTGCTTTTTCCTTTAACTTTACTAACTTAAACAGCTTTTCAAGATGTTGATTTGCTCGTCTGTAGGATGGGAACAATAGTGGAATCCATCTCCCAGGGCCACCACAAAGATCTCATGAAGTGATATATGCAAAGCACTCAGGATTTTCCAGTTCACAGCCAATGTCATCCATTCATACTTCTGAGAAATGTAGATTTTTGACCACCTGTGCTGCTTCCTATGGCTGATATAATCGATAGCACTAAATGACAGAAACATCCTCTCACAGCCATGGAGGTTGGATGTCTGAAATCAAAACACTGGTGGGGCCACCTCCCTCAGAGTGCTCTAAAGCAGAACTCCTTGTCTTGTCTGGCTTCTGGTGGCCCCTTGTGATACATGGTGTCCCTTGGCTTATAGCTCATCACTCAGCCTCTGCCTCTGTCCCCACACAGCCTTCATCCTTCAGTATTTCAGTCTCATGGTGTTCTCCCGCTCCTCTTCTTATAAGGACCCAGACATTGGGTTCAAAACTAACTCTAGTCCAGAATGATCCCAAGAGGAATCCACGTCTCAGCCTTCCTGAGAAAATGTCAGCTCTGTGCCTTTGCTCAACTGATTTATTAAAGGGCCTGTGAGTGCCCAGAATCGGGGCTATGGGACAATGCAGAACAGGAACCCCTGTCCTAAATTGCTCCTATACAGAGGCAGATGTGCTGTTGGAGCCACAGGGACACCAAGCAGGGGCTGGACCTCAGCCTCTTTACCAATAACTTCAGTCTGGGCAAGGTTAGCTGTAAGCGAGGCGTGGCTGATGGTAATGGGGAACAGTGCCTTGTGCTGCTGTGATGATTCCCACCTGCTTTTTGAACCACCACCTTCTAGGGACCATGCTTGCAGCTCTGTATTCTTGCCCCTATTGAGTTCCTTACAGTCTGAGCCCCTGAAAATCACTTGGCTCCTGGCAGGCAAGTTGGGGTATGGTGCTGGGCATGGACGGGGCATGCACTCCTCCCCCAGAAGCAGCCAGGATGAAGGTGGTAGGTCCCAGGGTCCTGAGTCTGCCAATCTAGAAGTCACTGTGTGCCAGTACCTCCACTATCCATTCTAGGCTTCCATGTAGCCACCTATCAACGGGGTTGGTATTACCTGCCTCTCAAGCTATTAGGACAAAGTGAAGTAGTGGTCTCTAAAGTTCCCTACATTCCCATCACTAGCACAGTATCAAGTTGAGTTTTTGAGTGTTTATTTATATTCCTTCCCATGTCCCATCCTGTAGGCCACCTCCATTCACAGATAGAGAAACTGAGGCTGAAAGAGACAAAGCCACTTGCCCAAGTGCCCTGTCCTCTGTCCACATGCCTGCAATAGGGCTTGAGAAAGGGCCACCTCTTCTCTGTAGGTATCAACCGTTCTGCTTGTGAGACAGGTTTAAAAATGCCCCCTTGACAAAGGCAGAGAGACAGAAAGTAGCTCAGTGGAATGAACAGCAAGTGTGAAGGAGAGACCTCTTCTAGAACAGCAGTACAGCAGAAGTTGCCCAGCCTTGTAAACTTACTAAAATATACTGAACTGTATTAAGAATGGGTGTTTTTATGGTATGGAAGTTTTATAGCCTTACATCTTTTATTTGTAGGATGTATCTTCCTGGACCTTCATAATGCAGTTGAGTAAATCAACAAACATAATTAGGCTTCAGAATTGTGGCCCATTGATACACCAGCTCTAAAAATGAAATATATATTATAACAAGCAACAGAGTCAAAAGAGATATGAGGACACATGCCTGCACGAAAGCTGCTTGTACTCGTTCATAGCAGTGCTGTTCACGCTCATCAAAGGTTTTTTTTTTTTCTTCTTAGGTTGTTTACAATCAACATCTGACACTTTTGAAGGGCTGTCAGACTTTTTTAAAACTACTTAAATCTTTTTTAGCCCATGTTTGCAGCACATGGTGTCATTCACTGTAAGGAGTTGGGGCATGTACACAACACACCCTAATTCCTTTAATGTCCTCTTTCCTGGTTTCCCTCCCTCTCTCGGTCCCCTTCCCATTGGCAAATGCTCTATCTTTCTGTTTCCTATACTTTTATTTTGCTCTTTCAGTTATGTGTTCTTTGGCGTTCTCATAGAAGAGAAACAGTGTGAGATTCAGGTTTGTGCTGCTGACTTATTTGACTCTAGGCCCAAGGTGTGACTGTCATCTATGGCTTCAACTAGGCCACCATAAGTCTGCTGCTGGGTGTTAACTGGACAGGGCCAACTGACCCTAAATTGATATGGAACTTGAGTGCTTGCAGCTCTAGGCTCCGCTGATTCCCATTCCAGCTTCTCAGGGCCTTGTCCAATGAGACCAAAGCCTTGGGAAGCCAGAGCTTAGGGACTGGCACTTCCCCTGCTCTCTAGAGGTGAAGAGGCCTGCCACCTGGGGCCACCTGGGCCCCTTGAAGATTGAACGGTCATGTTCCCAGCTGTTAACCAGGTTGCCACTGGGCACATCTCTAATATCCACCTCTGTAAGAAGGGACTTAGGCTGAAGCAAATCACCCTTCTCTAGGTCAGGTTCCTTTAAGGATGGACCTCTCCTGGTGACAAGCTCACGGCACCAATAGAGAGAGTGCAGCTGGCCAGGCCTCTGTGGAGTCAGCTGGGGCCTCCTCGGTCACAATGCCAGCTCAGCCCGACACTTCCCTCTTCCCGTGTATTAGTTTTCTCCAGCTACAGTCACAGATGACCCTGATCTAAGTGGCTTCCAACAACACGGACCAATCGCCTTACAGTTTGGGGGCCCAGAAGTCTAAAGGAGGCCTTAGGGACCCCAAATCAAGGTGTGAGCAAGCAGTGCTGCACATCTTCTGGAGCCCCCAGGGGACCCCAAGGCCTCCTCGCATGGGCCAGGGTCCTCAGGCTGCCTGCACTGCCCAGGTCTGGACCTTTGCTCCATCCTCCAAGGGCACCATCCAACCTTTATTAATAGCCTCACATCTCCTTGGTCCCAGCTCGGATTCTCTACCTTCTGTTCTACAAGGACTCTTCTCCTTTCCTCACAATAGCATCCTAACATAATCCCATCAGCAAGGCCCCCTTGACCAACCAAAGCAGATACAGTAGTCCCTTGCTATTTCACAGTCCAACTTCCACGGAGTCATTGTTTAGGGGTTTTGGAAAAAAACATTCATCTAAATTATTTATTGCAGATTTTTCACTCTATCACGGGATTTTGCAGTACCGTACAACATACATATATTGTTTAAATTACTTAGGTTTAAGAGTTTAGAAAATGGGTAAGAACATTAGAGGTGTTTTTAAAAGTGTGGGAAAGTTTTGTAAGACTGTGGGAAGGGTTTATAAAGCCTTAAAATATACATAAGTACTAAAATAAATATGACACTGATTTTCACTTTTCGAGGGGGTGTCTGGAAGGTAACCTCCTCAATAAGTGAGGGGCCACTGTAATCCTAAATTCTGGGGGTGCTCTTCTCCCCCACCCCACCTTGCTTCTCTTCTCTTCTCCCATTGGTGTTGATCTGCACAGCAACCCCAACTCCACCCTGTGCCCCATTTTCCACCTCAGAAGCTGCTTCTCAGGAAGCCTTACCCACACCTAACAATCACCAGGCTACACGCTCTCTCTTTTTGATCTGGCTGGAGACACAGTGGGAAGCAAGACCTAAGGAAAAACCATCAAAATTCATGAAGCAAAAACTGGCAGCCTTGAAGGGAGAAAATCAACAACCCCACAATAATAGCTGGAGAATTCAATAGCCAAGTGGATAATGAATAGAACCAGGCAGAAGATGAGATAGCAGACCTGACACAAAAAAGCAACTAGATCCAACTGACATAATCAGAGCACGCTTCCCACTATGGGACTCATGGGCTAAATCAGGCTTTCTCAGTCCTGGCAGTGCGGGTACTTGGGACCACGTAAATCATGATATAGCAGCGCAGGTCTTCACCAATCTGGTGCCAGATGCAAACTAAAGTTAACTTGAGACAGAGCTGAGGGTCCCCTCAGAGGGGATGAGGTCGCTGGTATTGAGAGCCACTGTTCTACAGGAGAGACAGGTGCCAGATGCACTTGATTCTAAAGGGTCTTGATCCACGCTTCATCTTATCCTGTAAGGGAAGGGTGCAGAGGGAGACAGCCCCCACATCCTGGGGGAGTGCGAGTGCACAGGTTCTCTGGTGTTCCTGAGTATTTGAAAAATCATCGGCAAGGATGCTGGGGTATTGGATCACAGACCTGAAGGTAACGAGAGAAATGAGTGAATAAAACAGAGCGTGGCCCGACTGGTAATGATGGCATTTGAATATGGCCCCTTGCTCCCAACGATCAAACCATCACTTCTATTTTGTTTAAAGAGGGAGAAAAAAAAATGACCAACAGGAAAATTGGCAGGTGACATCGAAGGCCACCAGGGTGCCTGGATTTCATTATCAGCTTCTCATCTTTTATTTAACAAGGAAATGTGAAAGTTTCTGAGCACAGGGGAGGATGGAAACAATGGAATGTTCAAATGAAGCACTACTGCGGGGTAAGCTCTACTGGGGGAGGGTCACAGGGGCTCTTGGGGACTAGCGCCACCCTGTGTCCCAGGTGTCCTGGACACTGGGGCAGAGGAACTCAATTTGGGAGCACAGCACAGACAAAATGGAATGCTTTAGGGTGTGGGAAGCCTTCAGAGTCACGGGTTCAAGCTTAACTTCTGTGGGCTATAGGGATGGGTTTTAGACATGTAGTTAAACTTCTGAGACTCAGTATCTTCATCTGTACCCAAATAATAATCATACCAATGTGGTAAGACTGAAAGGGGCATTACTAATGGGCATTAGTTCAGGACCTGCCACATAACAGGGCCAATACCATTGTTCCGGTGATTTTTCATAAATTCATGTTGTTTCCTGTCCACCTCGCTAGCACCATGTCACATCTCTTCTAAAAAGCTTCCTCCACACCAAACTGCTTTCCTAGGATGTTGTAAAACTGTTCTGGCCCCAGAACCCTTGCACACACAATTCCCTGTCTGTCTTCATTCTTCCCTTGACTGTCGTCTACACACCTTTTAGAGCTTGTCTTTAATGTCACCTCATCAGAAACAATTTCTATCAGTCTGAGTCTGATCCTTTCCTGCCCTCATCTCTTATTATACCTCCCACTTGCTTTCCTTCTCCTTATTATAATTTTATAGTTGTTTTATGCATTTGTACAATGATCTGTTTGCTGTCCCTTGATACGTAGTTTTAAGAGGCCAGGCTACAGTTTTGCCAACAAGCTTAGGATCAGCGGAATAATTTCAAAGTACTACGAAAGAATCAGAGTGCTAGGTTGAAGATGACAGCATGGCTAAGAATGACTTTCTGGGGCCAGGAGCTCAGTGGTACAGTGCCTGCCTGGCAAGTGCAAGGTCATGAGCTCTATTTCTGATACCAAAAATCAAAGCTCTCTGAGTGGCTGAACCCAAGACCAGGACTCAGCCGTACAAAGAGTATGAGAAGAGAAAAAGATGCGCAGAGGTCCCAGGGTAGGAGCCATTTGCGTGCTCCAGGAACTCAGTGGATGGCCAGTGGAAGGAATCATGGTTTGGGGGTGACTGTGGTCAGGCAGCGGAGATGCCAATGTCCTGGACAGAGCAGCGGGAAGAGCAACACTGAAAGGAATTGACTCGAGACAGAAGGAGGTTGGGTGACTGAGCCCACTGCATGGGTTGTTATCCTTCTCATGAAGAGAGAAGTCTGGAATGTGGCCAGATCCATAAATCATAAACATATGAAGCTCTGGGGACTTTGGCTAGATCTCTCACCTTGATTTTTCCCTGGCAAGATCTTCCCAAAATTCCTCGCAGTTCTCTCCATTCATCATCACCTCCTGGTCCACAGAAAGGCCCTTGGCACATGCCATATTACACAAAGCAGCTGACAAACCCGTGTTTAGGAAGAGGGCCTGGGAGTCCTTTGAGGTTGGGTCATGCCATGAGGTGCTGGCCAACACACTGGGATGAGGAGGAGACAGAGCAACTCACACCCTCTGTCAGCTCCTCCCGTGACCATGCCCTACGAGGAGGAGACAGAACTGGCTCAATCCAAGTCCACCCCATGAGAGCTGCCTGTGGGAAAGACCAGCCAGGCAGGAGACACCCAAGACCTACTCTGAATGGCCCGAGCCAACCATCCAGGCTCTGAAAAGGCTTCAGGTGGGCTCATGTGTGTGTCATTTCCAGGCCAGCAGGGACCAGGCCTCTTATCCTTGTCCTCCTTAGCCCGGGTGCCCAGTGAGACAGATCTGAAGGCCCACCAGCATTCCCTAGTCCCCATCAGCAACCACCTGTCTCCACCCACAGGTGCTCCCAGGGCCTCGGAGGAGGCAGATCCCCTTGGACATGGCATTGGGGAATGATGGCAACTCCTCCAGAGAAAAGGCAAAGTCTGGAGACAGAGATGCAGAGAGGAGCAGGGGAGGTGAGCGCCAAGAGAAGCCCAAAAACCACACTCAAGAACAGGACAGGGAACCAGCAGGGAGAGCCTTGGCCCTCAGGAAACACCCTGGTGCACAGGAAATGACCTTCTGACCTGCTCAACGGGCCTCCCTCTTTATAGCCATAAAGTGGGGCCATGAGCTTGGTCCCTGCCTTCTACAGTACTCACAAGGAATAGATGATAAAATACTTTTAAAGAACCTCCCATGGGGGCTGGGGAGATAGCTCAGTAGGATAAGCACTTGACTGGCAAGCTCAAGGGCCTGAGTTCAATCCCTGGTTCTGCAAAAAAAAATAAAAAGAAATCAAGTGACTTTTTGGGCTGGAGAGATGGCTCAGTGGTCTAAAGCACCTACTTAGAACAAGCTTGGCAAAAGCATCAGGGACCGCGGTTCGATCCCCCAGCACCACAT
>NW_004524655.1:3543311-3557745 GCF_000260255.1 Octodon degus
AAAAAGAACCTCCCATGGGACCTGGCACGTGGCAAGGAGTGCCATCTCCAGTGCCATCTCCGGCAGACCCAGCATCAGTACCTGCGGAGCTGCCCTGCCTTGCTGCTTTCGGACAATCATCTGAGCCAGCTCCTTAAAATCTCTTCCTCTCTTAAAGGGGTTTCACTTGTAATTTTTTTTTTTATGACAATGCAAAAGTACACCCACACAGCCATTCTTTTCCCACCTTCTTTATGGTATTCCATAAATTACCTGAGAAATCCAGCATCTAACGGGCTCGTGCCCCATGGTGTTGCCCAACTGCAGGCTATGCAAGTATTCTGAACACACTTAACGCAGGCTAGTTTAATCTACGAGTAAATTGCATGCAGCTTTGGCAGGGTATTTTCAATTCATAATGAGTTTATTAGAATCTAACCCTACAGAGAGTCAAGGATTAGATAGAGGGCTGGGTAGACTGACAGACAGACGGATGGACCAAAAACTTCCTATTGGTTCTGATGTCCTTGGAGATATCTGACAACCACACATTAGCTAGCTGTTATTCTCCCAGAAAATTACAGCAAAGGGTCAGAAGCAATTGCTTTGAATCTAAAATTGGCACAGGAGGGAATGAAAAAACTCAGTCTTTATATACTTTTGTATATTTTCATTCGTTACAACAGCAGAGATTACTTTTATAACGCAAAATCATTGGGGAGGAGAAACCAGGCACAGTGGCTCACACCTGCAGTCCCAGCTACTTGGGATGCTGAGTCAAGAGGACCACACGTTGGACATCAGCCTGGGCAATTTAGAAGACTCGGTCTCAAAATAAAAAATAAAAATGACTGAAGATACAACTCAGGATAAAGCATGCGCAGGTTCAGTATCTGGGCTGCTAAAAAAAAAAAAAAAGGAAGAAAGCAATACGTGTATACTGATATGGAAACCACCAGCCAAATAAACTTAAGTGGGCAAGAAACCAAAATAGTAGGGGTCAATAAGAGGGAGGGAAGAAGAACAGGTTAGGGCAGGTTAGAAAAAACTCCAACCAGTCTCCAAAATTCTACCCCTGGCCTCTCCTCTCTCCTACTATCTGCCCTGATGAGCAGATGGTGGAGACGTGCTTCTGAAGACAGAGGTGAGCTTTGCCTGCTCTGGGGGATGGAACGAAAACGCAAATTACTCCCCAGCCTGACCCCATCTCCCCACCCCCACACCCTGCGCACAAGCGCGCGGGCTCCGGATGCCAGAGGCCACAGCTTCGGAGTCGGAGGTAAATGAGTTCAGCGCAGCATTACCTGTGATGTTTGTGGGCTGAGTCCGGCAAACGACTTCCCTTGATTTTATATTATGCTTTTCTCATTCTTCTAAGAGGTCAGAGGGAAGAAAAAGGAATTTTCACTTTCCTTCTTGGGGGGTGGGCAGTGGGTGGGGGGAGCAGCACTTCTCAGCTATGAAAGCCCGGCTCTTTAAATATTCATTCAAATACCTGTCACTAGTCCAGGGGGATGAGCGGATTTAAGGTTCAAATCTTACTGATCTATTATTCTTTTTGGAGCCTCAGGTGGAACTCTTTCATGCGGCTGCAAATTATAAAACCGTACCGTTCTTTGAAGGGAACTTTAAGTACTAAAACGGAAGTTCTCTCCTGCAACACGTGCGCCTCCTCCGTCGATCCCGGGGAATACTGCTGAGAGAAGCAGTCATAATCAGTCCCTGAGCGAGGCAGGCTGCCCTGGGACACCGCTGAGAGAGGGGACAGATTCCCGGGGTCTGAAGAGGGGGCAGGAAGAGGAGGAGGCAGACAGGAAGTGAGAGGTAGATGCCCCCGCGGGGAATCAGCTCTGTGCCCGGCACTCTACCAACCGCACTTCATTTCACCTTGACTGCTCTAAAGCAGGACCCTCACCCTCTCCAGAGGTCGAGTGACTTCCTCAACGTCACACAGCCAACAGTGTGGGGTCGAACACAGGCAGTGACATGGACCTGCACACCAGGGGTTCTCAGAGGGGACACAGTGGCCCTGCAGGTAGATCTCTGGCAATAGCAGGACATTTTCAGTTGTCACAGCTAAAGAAAGGGTCGCTACTGGCGCTTGTGGGTGCAGGCTGAGGAAGCTGCCAGAATCCTGCAATTCACAGCACAGCCCCTACCCCCATCACAAAGAATTATCCAGCCCCAAACATCAACAGTATGGAGGCTGAGAGGCTGAGAAACCACACGCCCTGGTTTCAGGCTTTTACCCTGGGAGCCTGGAAATTCCACCAAGGGCACTTTGATTTCTCCCAGCACCCCAGGGAAAACTCACCTGGTAGTGAGCAGGTATTCAGGGAATTCACCTTTCTGTGTTGCCCCTGGATACATAAATTCTCATCTAAATTCATGCTCACGCTCATCATTTCACAATGGCAAAAGAGATAACTTTCTCATTACGGGGCATGGTTGAAGATTCTCTCCACAGAGAGCAGTAAGAATCTGCACTCTCGGGTAGTGAAGAGCAGCTCTAATTAGCAGTAACAAAGCCCCCAAGTCAGCCCACAGCCCAGCACCCAGGATCTGTTTGCTATGGACCACTCGCTCCTCTGCCCAGCCCCTGTGTAAGTAAAATGCACATTCAGCGCAGAGCCCAGAAGAAACTCATCTTCCACTCCAGCCACCTGAGGACAAGAAAGGAACACAAGCAACTGGACGCAGACCCCAAGAGAGATGGTGCAGAATTTACCGCTGTTGAGTGCTATATCAAGGGTGAGCCACTGAGGTGGACAAGGAACATCCTCCCCAGCCTACACCCTGTGACAGCTTGACCACGTTCATGTTGCTTACATTTGACAGGTGACAAGTCAGCAAACTTTCTCTGTAAATAGCCAGATAGTAAATCTCTTAGGCTCTCTGGGCTCTAAGATCTCTGCTTCAATATTCAATTCAGCTGTTGTAGCAAAAACAGCCATAAACAATACTTAATAAATATACTTTTCCATGCATGCACATACCTATCCATCCATCCATCCATCCATCCATTCATCCATCCATCTTTCCATCCACCCACCCAACCATCCATCCACTCTCCTATCCATATATCTACCCATCTACCCATCCATCCATCCATCCTCCTACCCAGCCACCTATTCACCCACCCAATCATCCGTCCACTCTCTCATCCATATTCATCCATCTATACAACCATCTATCTAGCCACCTGTCCTCTCACCCATCCATCCATCCATCCTCCCACCTATCCATTCATCTATCCACCCACTTATCCACCCATCCATCCATCCACCAATCCATCTACCCGGCCATTCATCTTGAAACAAACATTCATTGACAACCTATAATATCTCAGGCACTCTAGGTATCAATGCAAATGAACCTCCTTGGAGACTCATCAGATAGTTGTAACCACACTGGTTCTCATCAAGTTTTTAGAACATGTAGGTTAAGTGCTTTCCTACCGGAGGTCCTTTGTGCAGATCTGCTCTCTCCCTGAAACACCCTTCTCCATCTCAAACACAGCCTCACACTTTATGTGGCTATTCTTTGATCTTAGCCTCATTTGAAAAAAGAAGGCTTTGTGACCACTCTGTCATTCTTAATTTCACACTGTTTCCTTCCTTTATAGACTTAGAACACTTTGAAATTATTTTATTTATCTCACTGTAAATTTGTTTTGTGTCAGCCTCCCCCATTAATATACAAATTCCATGCAAGGAAGGATCATTTGCCATTATATCCTCAGCATAAGTTAGATGCTCAGTAAATAGCTATTGAACTGAGTTATTAAATATAAACCTATAAAATTGGCTTAAGGTACAGCCTTGACACATTACAACAAGAAATAGCTGACGTTGTGCCACCGAATACAGTAGATATTGAGCACCTAAAACGTGTTATCCTAACCAGAGAGGAACTATAGGTCCTTAATATATACTAGTCTGAAGACTTCCTATGGAAAAAAAAATAATGTCAAATGTCTCAAATTTTAGAATCTACTATGTGTTGAAATAATATTTTGGTAACTATTAGGTGAAATAAAAATACAATCAAAATTCAATTCATCTGTTGCTTACAACCAGTTGTACTTGTTTTCCCAACATGAGTACTGGACATCTTTCCATTATATGTAATGTGTTTATGTGTCTGTTAGGGTAATGCTGGTCTAGAACTGCCTAAATCCTACTTCCTGAGTTCCTATTAGTTGGCTTCCTAACCTTTGGCCCAGTCAGTTAACTTCAGTGGGTCTCAGATCCCTTATGCAACCAATAAAGAGAGGAATATCTGATCTGCCAGCTGCACGGGGTTGTGATGTGGCTCAAATGAGATAATGGACAGGGAAGTCCAGGGGGCGGGGGAATCTATGCAAATCAAGCTCTTTTGGATTGAACTTCCTGGCTCTGCTTCTGTATGGCCACTTGCTCTGTTCTACCTCATTGGTTTCTGCATAAATTACCTAACTTCTTCCATCCTTCCCAATGTCTGACCCTCAGGCTCTGATTCCCTCCCCCATGAATGTTAAAACTTTGTTAGATTCCTCAAGGCCACCAAAGTTGGCGGCCAACCTCCTTTGTGGGTGATACTTCAAATAATAATGGTGCCAAGGGACACTAGATTATTCAGACAACATCCTCTTGTATTATAAATGCACATTGCCAACTGCACAATTGAGAGAGCCCTACATGATTTAGGCTGGTAGAAGTTGAGGTTTTACTTATTTTTAAGATGCAGACAACATCTGCTGTTTTTGTCTGTCTACCATCTACCCACATGCTACAGATGGAGTAGATAGGTGTGTGTATCTGTCTCAACCAGCGTATTCCATCCCTTTGGACACAGTGGTGGTTTTGAGGTGGGGCATGTGCCCATGTTGAGTTCATGGGGTCCAGTCCCAGGATTTTGGTGGCAACTTTTGAGAGACAAGTTACTTTTCCACTGAGGTTACAATCCTGGGACTACTTCAGACACACAGTCAGGGGAAGAAAGCAGGCCATGCTGAGAAAACAAAACTATCACAGCAAGAGGCCAAGACAGACAAGGTCTCTTTAATACACAAAGGATCACATGAAAGGCACCTTCCCTGGAACCACTGTACTGAAATCCTGTTGTTCACTGACTGCAGTAAACTTTAGGGGAGTCACTCTGGTGAGAATATTCCAGAACTTGGCCTTTATATTAAAGGGTCTTTATCTTTGTTCCTGGAGAGAAACGGTCTCTTTAAGGTTTGTTTAAGCATGTAGGTCCAACTACATATAAAGTCCTCTATCTTTCTAAGTTTTGCAGTTACAGATGCCAACAAATACATTTTGCAGTAGAAGTCACGTCATGGACAGAGATCAAGGATACTGCATGTTATGGTTTGTTTCTAGCTGTCTCCCCACAGCCTCCTGAAATGACGGGGTGGGCTTCAAGAGTTTGTGATTCATTCAGGATCCAACGCTGGGGTTATGGTTGTAAGTGCTGCTGGGTTATGGGTGTGAGTGCTCCACCCACCCTGGGGCACATAGCCCAAATGCAGAATAAGGGAGAAAGGCTTGCTCCCTGCCTCTGCTGCTGCAGCCGCTGTTCTTCCCATTTTGCTCTTGCTGTCTTGCTGTTTTCTGCAGCCATGAGCTATTACCCTCTGCCATGTGTCACTCTGCCTTGGAGTCAGCCAAGTATGGACCGAAACTCCCACCAACTATAAGCTAAATAAACCTTTCCTTCCTTAGTTTTGGGTGCCAGATATTTTGTCCCAGCAAAGAGAGAAAAGTAACTGAGACAGTGCACTTTACAAGGAATGTACTTCGGTGATTCCCACTTATAATAGTAACACCATCTTGATTGCTGGTGTCCTACCTAGAAGTATGCTTAGAGGAGTTGCTTGAAACATTTTATAACTAGATTATGAATTAAAGGTAAGCAATCTCTTCTAAAGTTACTGAGAACAAATAAAGGATCATAAGAAAGGCACCTTCTCTGGAACCACTGTTGTTCACTGACTGCAGTTAACTTTAGAGGAGTCACACCGGTGAAAGTATTCCAGAACTGAGTCTTTATATTAATGGGTCCTTATCCTTGTTCCTTGAGAGAAAACTCCTGCTGAAAAAATGTCACCTGTAACCTGAAATCCTAACCCATGTTAACTCCTCAGCCAGCCCATGAGGTAGCCGAAAGTGACTCATGGGCAAAAGGGGAAATCAAGGCACGTGTGCCCACCTAGAATCAAAGACCAGGCACTCAGAAGTCCAGCTCTGCCCTCCAAATCAAGGGCCCTGCCATGAAGCTAGTGAGGGCACAGTAGCCAAGGCCCAGAAGATGACACCTGAGCAGGCCTATTTTTAGCCTCTTTTTACACATGCCATGTCAACCCTGGCAAAGCCTGGCCTTTCAGCTGTCTCCTCTGCCATATGGGACTTAACCCTGGAGATTCTGACAAGGTCTGAGGTAATACTGTAGCGTCACCATGTCCCTAAAAGAGAGGACTTCCAATCTGGCCAGCTGCTCGTGGGAGACCCGGAGAGCTTTATATTGTGGTGAACTTGAAGAAACACACGTATCAAATGGGGTTCTAGGGGTTTCGACATAATATGCAAGGCGGTACCCTTCAGGCTGACATCTGGATGGCAGGAATTCTGTTTGGCTCACATGGGGTATCACTGGCAACGTTTTTCCAAAACAGGAAATCTCACATAGAGAGCCATACTTCTACTTTCCCTTAATAAAATAACTCAGGGCTTTCCCTTCAAACAGTGACCATCGGCCAGAGAGGAGGAGTGGCTTCTAGAAGCGGCACTCTAGTTCATCCCCACAGAACAAAACACTGCTCTCTATGATGACTCATCCATCTGGAGCCCACGTGTTCACAGGCACTCATCCGCGGGTATTCATTAGGCCCTCTCCACCCATCTGTGTTTTCTGCCTGGCCCTGCTATGCGCTAGAGTCTGTTTATGCTGCCAAATGCAGATGCACTCATTGCACTAAGCTAAGTTGTTGTACTGGTTACCTTTTTGTACTGGAGCAAAATATCTGAGCTAGATAAAGAAAGAAAATGTTTTACTTAGGCTCATGATTTCAGAGGATTCAGTGCATGGGTAGCTGGCTCCATTGCTGTAGGCTCAAGATGAGGCAGCAGAAGATCACGGAAGAAGGGGACGGTGCAGCAAAGCTGCTCCCCTCATGGAAGGGAGGAAGCAGAGAGGAAGTGAAAGGGCCACAGAGAAAGCTTGGTCTGATATGCTCCTAGCTACAGGCAAAGCCCAACACCATCAGACCCACTAGAGGCTTCTGAGATCAGTGTGTTAGGGGTGCCAGTGCTTCTTCCCACCTTTAAGGTCCCTTTCTGTGTAACAGCAACACCACCAGCACCTACTCATGGCCCCTGGCTGTCCCGAGTCCATCGTTTTCCACAGGGAGAGAGAGTGACACAGTAGCTTGAAGTCTGAAAGTTTTGGGGAAGAACAAGACAAGTATAGCCCTCTCCTCCCTGGTCTTCTTCAGACTAGAGGCAAATCATCTGCATCATGCCTACAGCAAATGGTTTACCCTGCTGAGCACACGCCAGCTGCTTGGTGCTGCCAGGACAGAGGGTAATTCAGACCAGGTATGGGGGAAGGAGGGCTCTCTTAGAGGTGTCCTGCAAATCACAGGAGTCCCCCAAGTTGGCAAATGGGATCATTTTGAGGGTTCAAGACCCTCTTTGAAAACCTGACAAAAGCGACAGAGGCTTTGCCACCCTCCTTCCCAAGGCAGCTGTTCCTGCTGCCCATCCACATGCTATGTCACAGTGTTCCTGGACCTACAAAGCCCATTCGCAGACTCCATATTTTTACATTATTTGAAGATAAACTCATTTTATTTTAACAAAGTCTCACTTAGCTGTCTAGGCTAGCCTTGAATGTGGCCATTCTGCCTCAGCCTCGCAGGTAGCTGGGATTAGAGGCAAGTGCCACGATGCGTACCTCCTTATTTTCTTGGAGGTACTCGGGAGCAGCTTTGCTCCACCAGGGAGCGTACCCTCCTTCTCCCATACTTCGTCTGAATTGCCTTCAGTTCTAGCAGTGCCCAAGCAGCTGGGGTATGTTCAGCAGGGTAACCCCTTTGCTGTGGAAATGATGCAGCTGATTTGCCTCCAATCTGAAGAAGACCAGGGAGGAGAGGACTATACTTGTCAGGTTCTTCCCCAAAGCTTCCAGACTTCAAGCTACTGTGTCACCCAGCCCTTTTTTAATCTGATATTTGGAGAACTGATCTGACTAAGTTGCTGGCCTTCAAACTTGTGATCTTCCTGCCTCAGCCTCCAAGAGTGCTGAGATTGCAGGCACAAGCTACCAGATCTAGCTTCCGTATATTTTAAACCTTTGACTTGGTTCCATCCCCAAAGAGGAGTTATTTTCAGTAACACGAGACAAAAGTAGGATCAAAAAAGGCCCTGACATCCTGACCAACATTCTCCTCACTTTATATTAGAAATGCTCACTCATGGAACAAATACAAAGCACCCATGTACCTAGCACTTACCAGGCATGCACTGAAAAGCCAAACCATTAGGTTTCACCAAGGGCTCAATCATTAGTCTCCCTGTTGCCAAGTGAATATCTAATCACATATCATGTGACTAGACATCATGTTAGACACTATAGAAGAGAAGCAAAGGAACCTGTTCCAACCCATAAAGCCTGACTTGACAATGATGGGAGTGAGGAAAAGCTTCTAGAAGGAAATAAGACTTAAGTCTAAACTTGAGATCAAAGGGAACGAATAGTTATTAATTAAAAGGAGGAAATGGACACAACAAAGAGGCACCCAAACAGAAGCCAGATCATAGGTGAAGTTCTTGGGGTAGGAGGAAAAGGAGAGTGGCACGAGACCCAGAATGAAGGACAGATTTATGTACGTCGCACAGGTGGCAGACACGTGGTGACTACTTACCCTCCCAGGTCCACCCTGCTACTGAGGTAAGGGAGGTGTACACACTCAACCTCACTTCCCACTTCTTGGAAAATTTCTCCAAAGAAAATAAATCATCAGATACGAGGAACGAAATTCACCAAGGTAAATTCACAACAGTGCCACCTACCATGCTAATCTCTGAAAGTAATGAAAATCTCCAACTAAAAGAGAAGCAGACAACCATGAATATCAAGGCCCTGTAATTCTGTATGCCCCTTAGTAAACAGAAATTCTAGGTGGGACAGAAAGTTGGGAAAATCCTTAGGATACAATGAAGCACTCCACAGAAATGTAGATGAGAAATGACAGGTAGTATATTTTCATATTTGTAGACAAACATAGAAGGTTATGTGGTCAGTTATATGATATTATACATTAAGGATAATATTGGTAAGAGAATATCAAGTGGGATTTATTCTATTGTATCAGTATTATATAGGCTAAGATCTATTATGATTCAAATCTAGACTGTTCTTCAAATGCCTCACTTGTTCAGAAGTAGAACTTTTGGAAGATGAGTGGATCATGGTGGTGTCAGAATCACTCACTGTGAGGAGGGGGCCTAGTTGGAGATGGGTCACTGCAAAGGGTGTGTCTCCCTTCTCTACTCCTTTGTCTCGCTGCTTCTGGCCACCATGATGTGAGAAGCCTTCTTCTACCAGCTCTCTCTACCTTGCCCTTCCTGTCTTGGAGCCAGGTGAGTATGGACTGCATCATTTGAAGACTGTGAGCCAAAATAAACCATTTCCTCTTTAAGTTGTGAAAGTCGGGTATGTTGTTGGTATCAGGAAAATGACTACAATAAGCCAATAAGACTAAAATACTAGAACAAAGAGACATGACTTCACCTTTTAAGGGTTCAAACTCTTCTCTACAAAGGTAAAAAGAGGAGGCAGATTCAGCCCACACCCCCTAAACTACTGCCACTTCCTGATAGCCTACAGAAAAAGCAGCTAGGGAAAGGTTGGGCTTTGGGCTTTGATCTTCTGAGATACAGGATTGACAGAGTGCACTTCTATTCCCCCAAAGCCCCCATAAAGATGGGCACATGGCATCTTATTTGCTAAGCAGATGTCTGCTTAACTATGGATACCAGGAACCCATAATCACCATCATTCAATTGGAGAGAGATGAACCGTTCTTAAAAGAGATTACCATGGTTACCTGTAAAAGGGAGATGTATTAGCTAGTCTAGCAATGTCTAAAAGAACTTTCCATGATTGTGGAAATAACTTAAATCAGTGATATCCAATAGGATGGACACTGGCCACATGTAAGTACTAACATATGAAATGTGGCTAGTGCAACTGAAGACTTAATGTTTAATAGTATTTTATTTAAGCTGACTTAAATTGGGATAATGGCCATCTATGACTAGTGGCTACCATATGGAATAGTGCAGGCCTAATTTACACAGGTAGCAGATCCCTAGATAAACTTATATAGGAACAACTTGCAGGGACATTGGAGGAGGGAAGCCGGGAGGAAATGAAACACTCCTCCCTCCGTCTCAGACAGTAGGAGAAAGCTCCCCATGTTTTCATGGCTCCAGAGGAAAAGCATAGGGCACCATGGAGCGAGGGAGCTATTTACATCCAGGTGACCACCTGAAAAGGGACCAAAAGAGGGTCTATTTGTAGAGCCAATGGGACAAGCGTCCCTTGAGCAGCGTGGACCCAGTGACAGAGGAGACTGTCAAGATGAACCTGAAGACAGGCCAGAGAACACCATGCTTACCATCTACATGTTGGGAAGCATTCCCAACAGAGGAATCAAACTCAACTCAGCAGCACATGCAGGGGTGAGCCTTACCAACATGAAGTCAATGAATGTGCCCAAAAAAGCATTCTTCATGGGAGAGGAGGTGGTCCTCATAGCTCAGTTAAACATAGCTCAGAAAATGAATGGCTGCTTTCACATTAATATTTTGATAAAGGGCTGGGGAGATAGCTCAGTGGAATAAGTGCTTGCCTGGCAAGCGCAGGGTCCTGAGTTCAATCCCCAGTACCGCAAAAAAATAAAAGTAAATTAAATTAAATTGCCCCATACAGAAATTCAAGTGGGGGAACCATTTTGGGGGCTGGGCAAATGGCTCAGTGTAATAAACGCTCCCCTGGCAAGCTCAAGGGCCTGAGTTCAATCCCCAGCTCTGCCAAAAAAAACAAAACAAAACAAAACAAAAAAAAAAAAAAAAAAGACTTTGATAAGTTAGGTTTTCAAAAAACCTATCACAACCCCTTCTGAGTATTAGGTGTTTTCCAAGGTTAGTTAAGCTCCACACAAGCCCATGGGCCAGATTTATCATTTCTGTTGCACAGAGGAACAAACTGAGGCTCACAAAGTTTGAGTGAGTCACCATTACATAAGAGCAAAGCGGGGCTTCGAACCCAGTGTTGGCCTGAGAAATAAAGTCTTTACTTAAAAATATTAAAACAATAACTCATGTAAAAATGTAAAACCAAGGGAAATCCATGTAGGGTCTGTATCTGAGAAAACAATCCCACTCATGTCATCATCCTGGCTGTGATGGCGTAGTGTGGTGGTGTAGACACTCTCTGGAGAAGCAGGGTGATGGGTGCTCCGGAATTTTTGTGCAACAGCTTCTGGTGAAATCTTAAACCATCTGATACTTACAAATTAATATGGTTTTCTGAAGTTACCCAGAATGCTGTTTATTGCGTATTTCTCACACTGAATGAGTGGTACAGATACCAAGAAAATCCCAAATGTTGATTTTATAAGAATTTTAGACTCAAGTCATCTTTAAGACATATCCTTACCACTTATCTGAATTCAATAATATGTTTTGGATGGGATTTCATGTAAATCTTTTAAATTCTACCTAGAAATAAGCAGCAAGGTCCCCTGATACCCGAAAAGTTGGTACACAGTACTGATGCACTACTTGCACATATAGAAACTGGACTTTTCCTAAATAGTGATACAACAGGCAATACAATCTCCCCGCTAAAGCCTGGAGTGTCCTGAGGGCTGCAGTGGCTCTGCTTCTGGTAGCTACATAAGCATCATCTGTCTGGATCATCAGGAAAAGTACCCGTCCCATTTCCTTTGTGCCATTCTGGGTTGCCAGGTGCTCCACGACCTACGTCAAACAGGCACGGTGTGGAGAGTGCAGTGCCAGGACATGACCAGCATCATCAGCCCAGACACACCAGAACATGCCAAGAATAAATGGGAGAAATCAACAGACACAGGGAACATCTTTGGTCTCTGTAAGGGACAGCTGTTTGCTAGCACGCCCTAGCATTGGCTCGATGAGTCACTTATTAGGAGAGGAGAAACATGACCTTTCTCCATTGATTCCAGGAAGACTCAGAAGCAAGAGGGAAGAATTTCAAGAACTGAGTCAAAGGCAAGAGAAGGAAGAAAGCTGACCCAATCTGTCTAGAGAAGATATTCTTGGGACATGGCAAATGAAGGCGCTAAGTGAAGAGTAAGAGCAGAGATGCTGAGTGTCATCATCTAGTACCTTTTGTCTTTTCGTGTTCACACAAGCAAAAGATGTCAAGAGAGGCAGACTGCAAAGAAACACAAAAATAAGAGGAGACAAACATAACTTAGCTCTTCTCTCCACGCTGTGCCCATCCAAAGCCCAGTGAAAGACACAAAAATGAGCAAGGAAACAGGTGATCGATGAGGAGGCCAGGAAGACTACAGTAATCAAGGCCATATTCTCTTGCCATGACTAGTAGGCAGACAGACCAATAGAACAGAACAGAACACACAGTCTCTTGAAAGAACCTACACACGTATGTATATGATCAATTTATATTGATCCAAGGTCCCAGATAATTCAGCGGAGACTGGGTGGGCCTTGCAACAAATGGTGCTGAAAATACTAAACCTCTCCCTTAGCCTGCATCACATGCAAAAATTAATATTAGATATATCATCATCTAATCATAGAAGCTAAAACTGTAAAGTTTCTAGAAAAAAACTAGGAACATATCTTGACAACTGTAGGCTTGAAGGAATTCTTAGGATGCAAAAAGCATGACGCAGAAAAGAAAAGAATTTCACGAACTGAATACTACGAAAACTAAAAATTTGGCTCTCAGAAAGACAATCATGAGACTGGGCATGGTGGTGCATACCTATAATCCCAGTGCTTGGGAGGCTGAAAACAGGAGGATCACTACAAGTCCAATCTGTGTAATAAGACCCTGTAGACCCTGTACTAAATACATTTAAAAAAAAAAAAAGAAAGACAATCATAAAATGCTCAAGAAAGGGAAAGGCCAACAGAACCTAGGTGTCCATCAACAGAAGAGAGGATAGAGAACGTGGTGTCTACGCACAACAGAACATCAGTTGGGCACAAGAAAGAATAACATTTTGTCATTTTCAGAAAAAAAAAAAAAAAGATGGATCTGGAGCTCATCATGTTAACAGAATAAGCCATCCTCAGAAAGACAAACATCATATGTTCTCCCTCATATGTAGACTCTTAGAAAAGATGATAAGAAAGTAGATGGGAGATTATCCCTAGACAAAAGGAAAGGCACTAAGGAGACATGAGAACAGGCAACGGGAATGGAAAAGATCAAAATATATTACACAGGGGCTGGGGAGATGGCTCAGTGGAATAAGCGCTTCCCTGGCAAGCACAAGAGCCTGAGTTTAATCCCTGGTTCTGCAAAAACAAAACAAAACAAAAAAACAAAAACAAAAACAAAACAAAACAAAAACACATACTGAAGCCCCCAAAATGTGAAATTAGAAGGAAAACCACAATGAGAGGGGTGGTGGGGGGGAAGTCTGTTGTATGTATGTAATGAAATCCATGCATCTGTATAACCAACAAGCCCTTAAGAAAACAAGAAGGAGGAGGGCAAGACTGGGAGAAGGGATCCACAATATATATATATCAGACAACTCACAACACAACAATCAAATGATAAATAATTCAATTAAAAATAGGCAAAATATTTGAATGTATAATTCAGGTAAAGAGAGAGAGAGAACTGGCTGACAGGTTCACAAAAAGATGCTCAGCAGCTTTTGTTCCTGGAGAGATACAAATTAAAATACAGTGAGCTGTCACTTCACATCTATAAGAATGAACAAAATCAAGAAATTTGATAATACGGTGCAATAGTGAGGACGCAGAGCAGAGTTCCCTTGTCCCCAGTGCCACTGCCATTTTAGGTTGGACAATTCTTTTGCTGGAGCTGACCTATGCACCATGCAATGTTTAGCAGCACCTCGGTGTCCACCTAGGTGTGAAATATTGGTATCCCCTGCACCTGTCATGACAGCCAAGCTGTCCCCAGACATTTCCAAATGTCCCCCAGAGGACAAAACTGCATCACATGGAGAACCACTGAGGTAGAACAACTGACATCTCACACTTGCTGGTTGGACTGTCAGATGAACAATCGCTTTAGAGAATTAGTTTAAAACTTTCTTATAAAATCAAAAAAAATTTTGTCTGCAAGGACCTATGAGTTCCACTCATAGATATTTACCCAAGGGAAATGAAAATACAAAAAAAAAAAAAAAAAA
>NW_004524655.1:3558525-3571267 GCF_000260255.1 Octodon degus
CCCCTTTTTTGTTTACTTTTGTCAGAGATGGGTATTCCATTGTCATTCATATATTGTAGGTGCATGAATTCAGCAAAGTAATCCAGTATAGTCCAGTAGTCTATAATAGTAGTGGGCTATCTGCATGACTGGCAATGTCAGAAGATGTTGACTTGAGCCTTTTACAGCTCAGCATATTAATACAGCTTTACTTTTTATACCTCAATGTTATACTTTTCTGCTGGATGGTTAAGACTAAGATAAAGCAAGACCTATATAACAAAAAATGTAACTTTTTATCTGACAAAGTCCATCAGATCCCCTCAGGATTTACCCTGAAACCCTGAACAGCAGTTTGTAGATCTTTTGTCAGTGTCAGCCATGTGGATGAGTCGTGGCCATTGCTTGACCAATTTGCTCTCTGTGAAAGCCTGAGAGAATGTGTTCTCTGCAGGTGGCTCTCCTTAGGCACACTCTACATCGTTGATCACTTTCTTCTGTGGCCCCATAATCTCCTTTTGATCCCAAGCTTTGAGACAAATCTCTGTTGTTTCAAGCCACCATATTTGTGGTATTATGTTATAGTGACCCTAGTAAACTAATACCATGAGGTAGATGAGTAAAGAGATGTAGTCACACAGTAAATTATTATTATTATAGTAATAAAGTAATACAAAAGAATGACCTAACTCATGGATGAATCTCAAAAACATGAATTTAACATCTTTTTTTATTGTATAAGAATTATTCCTTAATTTTTAAAACTATAAATGAAGAAGCTTATGAGAAGAAAAAGGGAAATTGAGAAGCATGTTCCTCTTTTATTATCAGTAAAAAGGAAGAAGAGGCAAGAGCCACAGGAGAAATACATCCCTGGGCAAACACACCAGCCACTTCACCCCACCTCCGGCAGGTGCTGTCCTTCCACTACACTCTGTGCCTACCACGGTTAAGTAAACTCACAAATTCTTCACTGGAGGCCAAGTTTGCTGTGCTGCTCCCAGCAAATTGGCCCAGACAGACATCCCAGCTGCTGTCCATAATAAGCCACCATGGAACATTAACTTCTAGGAGGCTCCTGAGGCTCCAGAGAGCCCCCAGCCTCCTCATACTTCAAGAATAATCTTGAAAACTTAAGTGGACAGCTGAGAGAACCTCGGGACACTGTGCCAGGCTGAGCACCTGGTGAGATCTGCCAGTACCAAAGGCCACACCAAGCATGGGCAATGGCTGGGCCAGCCCAGTGTGTTCCAAGCCCTCATTTAGTGAGATCCTGGTGTGTGGGGCTGAGCAAGCTGCGGGCACACAAAGGCTCGGTAGGGCAGGACTAACCAGAGGCTCTCTATGCTACCCCTCCCCCTAATCACAACAGGCCCTGCCACATGGCCACTGCAAATGTGGCCAATGTCAAAAATCACTAACTTCAGCATCCAAGTTAAGACTGCTCTTTCCCTTGGCTCTTTACATGGAGAAAATGCAAGCGCGTGAGCTACTGGTACCTCATAAAAGCTGATAGCCTTTTGGGAAACACAGTTATCAGCATCAACTTTAAAGCATCGTTAAGGAAGACAAGATTCACAACATGCATGAATGTGTGTTTCAAATGCTGGGACTATAGGAAAGGAAGTTGCTAACCAGGAACCTTTGTACCCGCTGGAAATGCAAGTCACAGCCCTAGAGGAGTCTGCAAACCAAGGCCAACGGCATGCATTTGTCTCTTCCTGGAGCTCCCACTAAAAGTTCATTGAGTGCAGCAACTCCAGGGAATAGGCCTGTGAATTCACACCCAGGACTGTGCTTCCCATGGGGGTGAAAAAATTCCGATGCTCATGATAATGGCCAGTTAAGGAGAGATTTGTCGAAAGGAGTGACAACATTTCCTCTGGTTCCATCCCTGTGCTTCCTTCCACCGCAACCTGCCCAATGGGATTGAGGCAGAAAGGGAGGCAACTGATGCCTTCAGCCAGCACGAGGTCACCTGCCCTCAACCCTGCCTTAGAGGATAGAGCAATGAGAGCCTCTCACATTCACTGTGTTCCCAGGAAAGCCCTGAGAGTCAGCTTCCTGGGCTGGGGATGGGGAACACCAATCACTCATCCCCTCACTTCTCATTTAGTAGACATTTATTGAGTCTTTACCTAAGTATCCAACCCAGTGCTAATCAACTGGAGAAGCTGAGTGTGGTGGCACATGCTTGTGAGCCCAGCTACCGAGATCACTGGGGAGGCTGAGTTAGAAGGATCTCAAGTGTGAGGCCAGTCTGAGCAACACAGCGATACTGTCTCAGAAAAGAGTGCACAGGGGATGCGTCTCAGCGCTACCTGGATTCAATCCTCAGTACTGCAATCAGTCAAATAACGTAAATAGGTGAGTAAGAAAGACAGGATCCCTACTCAAAGACCCATGGACCAAGAGACAAGAAAACAGTAGGGATCTGAAGCCTGCTACAGAACAAAGGTCAGGGGCGAAAATGCAATGGTAACAGGAAACAGTGAAGTATGCATGAATAGGCTCACGAGCTCAGCTCTGGGCTGGACCTGATGCTGCCCTCTGTAGGAATCATGCTTGCCTCCCATCAGCCAGGAGAAGAACCTGCAAGCATTTTCTGGTGGGGCCACGCAGTAAATATTTCAGGCTCCCAGGGCCATACAGTATCTGTGACAGTGATTCACCTTTGCTCCAGTAGCACAGCCATAGATCACATATAGATGAGCAGGTACAACTGGGTTCTAAGAAAACTTGATGTACAAAAGCAGTTGGCGGGCTGGATTTGGCCAAGCTCTGAATGAGACAATGTGATTTGGGACAAGTTACAGAATTTCTCCTGTCCCGTGGCGTCCCTCACTACTGTGAAGAGCTAATTATAAGCCCACCACAATGTCTATCACATGGGAAGACACAGTAGGTTAGCTATTTCTATTACTATTATCAGTTGTATATATGGTACGTTCACAGAGTGTGCAGGCCGACACAGAAGGGGATGGGTCACTTTGCTGTGGCGTATGATACCAAGCCTCCCTGTCTTGTCTATTAGGACAAGGACAAATCCCTATAGGGCCAAGTTACTGTCCACAAAGCTCTCTGAACACTGTAAACTCTCCAGATCCTCACAGGCTTTGTATGAGGCAAGGGATTAAAGAAAATGAATCTGTACCTTCCTTAGGCAATGGATATATACCTTAGCTTTACTTGTCTTTTCTTTTGGGCTGATACTAAAGATTGAACCAAGAGCTTTCACATTAAGCTACATCCTCAGTCCTTTTTTATTTTTTTATTTTGAGGGTCTTGCCAAATTGCTAAGTTGCTGGAGCTGGACTCAAACTGGGAATCCTCCTGCCTCACCTTCCCGGGGTACATGGATTACAGGCCGGCACCACCCTGTCCATCTTGGTATCACTCTTCATCTCCACTGAAAATAAAATATTTCAAGTCGCACATCTTAAAAATGAAATCCAAGTTAGTGCCAACCTCAGGTCTCATGAGATGCCAGTCCAATCTCCACCCTCAGACACATCTGACCCTCAGCAGGAAGTTAAACTCTTGGTCAATAAGGTTACAACAGCGACGCCTGTGCCTGAACCAGACTCTGGACTCAGAAAAGTCATCTTCCTGATGCACAAAAGATGGTCCCAACACAGGATTGGGGCTGGAAGGGATGACTGGGTGTCTGTTTCCTGAAAATCATTAAGCAGTGCTGTAGAAAATTAACCTCACCTGCTCTCCTGGACCCTTCCCAGAGCCTGGCCATAGTGGAAGAGGCCCCAGCTGGAGGCCTGGAGAGTTGTTAAGATTTTTATTCTTCCTCTATTAATTTGAGTTAATAAATATCTCAGCCTAAGGGAACAGGATAGGGTGGGGGGTGAAGGGCTCCTACGGAACAAGCAGATAGCTCCCGGCCACATTCAGTTTAAATTACACAGTCCTAACAAGGCCCGTCAGGGAGCTTTGGCCAGGAGGCCAGCGGAGGTGACGGAGGTGACGCATGCGAGGAAGTGAGTGGTGCTAGAAGAGGGTCTGGGCTCCCCTTTCTGCCATCAGCCACCAGGAGCAGATGGCAGCGCCTTCCATCGACTTCCGCTCATCCGTGTCACCAGGGCTACACTCTGTTGTGCTCTGGGAGGCATGCTGCGTACCTGCAAGAATTAATTACTGGAAAAGAGGAAAGTAAGGGCTCAGAGCAGCTGGCCTGAGACCTCAAGGCCAAAAGGCACCTTGGCTAGAGTGATGTGTGACGGATCCTGCCCCTCCACACTTGCATCCCAAACGCCCCAAGAGCTCCTGCTTAATCCTCCCTGGCCTCTCACACTACACACTACACACACACACAGAGCACAGCACAGCCCCACAACTGCTCTCAGGGCCCCAACCAGCCCCAGAGCCCTGACTTTTGCACCCCTTGTGGTACTTATTAACATGCCTTTGTCTCTTTACCTAGACAATTCCTCAGGTCTCATCTTAGACCAGAAATTGGCAAATTCCAGCCCACAAGCCAAATCTGACTTATCCCTTGTTTTTATAAATAAAGTTTCATTGAAACAACCACACCGATCATTGGCGGGCTGCGGATGGCTGCTTTTGCTGACACCTCAGGGTACAGAGACCATAATGCTGGGAAGAACCTGACACGTTTACCCCTGGCTCCTTACAGAACTTTGCCCACCTCCATCTGAGAAGACAGTTCCTCCAAGAAGCTGTTGTCTCTGGTATCCAACAATGTCTCAAATGATATTCTAGGATCATTCATTTATTTTCTTCCGCTAACCCTGCCCTTTTCCCACTGAGTTATAACTAGTGCTTTCCATCTGACTCCACCTTATTTAGGAAAAAAGCTGGGGTTTGTATAACTCTCCTCCCCAGGACTCTTACACCAACTATGAACATCCCATAGGCACCAACAATATGTTTTCTGCATGAATAACTGAATGAACGTGTGTTTTAATGCAGTGCTAGAAGAGCCCAAGAAGGCCAGGAAATACAGTTTGCCTATCTGAGCCCAGTGACAACTTTGTCAGGAGGATACACAGAGACATTATTTCCCCGGAATGAACACAGACAAGAAGGAAAGGGCAAGCACTGACCCACCCAATGAAGAAGAAGCCTCAAGATACCCCCCCGGGGGGGGCTGGGGACATAGCTCAGCGGTCTAAGCACCACCTGGCAAGCACAGGACCCAGGTTGCAAAACCTGGCATGGTGGCCCACGCCTGTAATCCCAGCACTGGGGAGGCTAAGACAGGAGGATCACTGCAAGTCCAAGCTGTGTAGCAAGACCCTGTACCAAACAAATAAATAAATAATTTTAAAAAAAATTTTAAAGATGCCCCAGAGGGAACTACTCCCAGACCCAGCATAAGGGGAACAGAGGGAAGCTGCACTGGCAGTTGGGACCCTGGATCCTCTAAGGCTGTTCCAAGGTGAGCCCCATCTTTCATGTTGTGTGGTGGCTTCCAAGGTAGCCCCCCACAACCCGCTTCACCTGTCTCATCACACATTACTATTTACTCCATCCACACACTCTTCTCTGCTTAAGGATAAGCTCCTGAAAAGCAGGGGCCGTCTGTGTCCCAGGTAGTCCCTGCCAAGTCTTAAGGCTCTGTGGACACCAAAACGTGTGCTGCATGCATCCATGGGTGAAGACGAATCCCAGCCATCAACTCTTCCCAGCTAGTGTACAGTGGAACTGATACCAGGTGGGGCTTGATTTCACCTTATGGTAGACCAAGACTGGCTCCTGACCTCGTAGGGAAAGAACACTGAGGTGCCCTATTTAAGGATGGTCAGGATTGTCTTGTGGCTTCCTTGAGTCTGGCCTGCCTAGGCTACACCCTTGTCTTTGAATAGCTCTACCATCATAGCTACCAGTCTCTGGATTCATTTCTGGGGCCACAGCTGTCCCCACACTTGTTCTTGCCCTCCTAGATGTGACTTTTTCACCCCATCCTGATAGCCCCAACCCTGGCTCCCATTATCTTAAATCAAAGTACCAGGCAGCTGCCCTCTGACTCAAACTACCATCCTGGAGTTCAACCACAGTACAGAAGTTGGCCCTAGAAGAAATTTTTATATCCCCCCATTTATCACAGTAAAAGGTTCATTTCAAACCCTATTAGATAGATCAAAGATCAAGATAGGGAGCAGTGCCTTCCCTTTCTCTTCTCCAACAATGGCTCTGTCCTCTGCAGTGAATAGATTTGGGGCATTTAATTTGTCAAGCAAGTGACATTCCCTCTCAGATGTCTGGTGCCTGCCAGTGGCAGGACAGAGAGACAGAGGAGGAGAAGCAAAAATTCAATGTAATTACAACAAAGAAAGATGCTTTTAGAAGCCATAATTTCTACTTGGCAAGTGAAGTCCCCAAGAAATCCTGTACTTCCTTGTACAAAAGTCTAGCTCTTGGTCCAAACAACCTCAATCCAGAGGTTAATCCTAATGCTCTTCCTTTCACCATGCTAATAGCAATAACTAGAATAATGCATTCAAAATATACATCACTTTACCTGTGCCTAAGCAACCACTGGTTTGCATTAATAATAGCGTGCAGAAATGCATGATGGGAAAGAGATTCTACAGGACAATCAGAGTACTCCATGATAGTAGCTGAATCATGTCTAGCAGCTTAAGAATGACTCTCTTACCTGGATTTTTCTTACCTACTGTGTTTTGTATTCTATGTCACAACTCCATCAAGAGAGAACAACATTTGTTCTCATCAAGACAATGAAGGGCTCCGGGGAGGAATGGAAATCAGATTCACTGAACATGCCATTTTGGATCGAGTGACAATAACTTTCTCCAAGGTTGTGTTGAGAAGGCTTCCGGTGAGGAGACAGGCAGCTGTGCCTCTGATCCTTCGGCCATGGCATCATGACATTTCTACCCATTCTCTACGCTAATGATAGCAACCCTTTGAGAGCTATCAAGGATACAAACAGCACACAGGGCACATAAACACTTCCTGGTCAGTTAAAAATGTGAAGTGATCACATTTGCTGACTCTACGTTGCCCTTCGTTCCGGCACTTTTTATAATCTTTGGGCATCTCCTCCAGGGGCAGGAGCCAGGTCCTGGCCATCTCTTGGTCACCAGTACATTCCCCAGGACTGAGGCCATGATAAGAACCCAGTGAATATTTGTCAAAGGCTCCGTTTGAACAATCTCATTCATTTCTCATCTCATCCAAGAATTTTTAAAACTAGTAAGGATTAAGGATAAATTTCCAGAGGAAATATTCCTATGAACTTATTTCAGACTGGGTTTATCTTGGAGGGATGAACAAGATTCTTTTGGAGAGAGCCACAGAGGAAAAAGCTCATCTTCCAGGAACACCAAAATCTTCCACTCAGAGCTCTAAACATAGTTTCCTACCTCTAAGGTCTTATGAATCTCGCTTTGGGGAGATAGTGTTGCAACTTCAGTCATTCTCTGCCTATCTCCTGAAGTCTTGCCATCTTTAAATATTATCTTACTCATTGACTTTCTGTAAATTGACTTCTTAAAAAAAACCTTAAGAAATAAATAGCACCCAATGAATGCAAGATCTGATGTGCCTACCATAGTTTATTGTCCACAACACTAAAATATTAACATAATTGCAAATATTTAAAGTTGCCCAAGGCATCACTTAAAGTCATCTCACCCAAAGCATTTAAATCACTGCTCTAAAGTGCTGTTCCACAGGGGCAGGGTTGCAAGGTAGCATCCTATTCCCTTTGACAAGATTCTAGTCACAGAGGTCAAAATCCAAATCATTCTTGGGAATAGGTGAAGCAGAAGGACAAGGTTTCTTGAGTCAGTTAGAGCTGTGTTTAAACTTGGATTTTCACTGTGACCTTAAGCAATCTGTCCACCCTCACTGAGACTTTGTTTCCTTATCTCTAAAATGGGCACAAGAACAGTACCCACTTCATATGGAATACTGGTGAGAGGATAAATAAGAAGCATTTTAAGTCACAAGTAAGCCCTGGGTACATAATTGATACTCAGTAAATCATGAATGTACTTATTCTTTTTGGCAGTACTAGGGACTGATCCCACTGCTTCTCCACTGACCTATATCTCCAGCCCTTTTTTATTTTTTATTTTGAGACAGGGTCTTGCTAAGTCACTAAATTGTCCGGGGCTGGATTCAAGATTATAATCCTACTTCTCAGCCTCCCAGGGTTCTGGAATTACAGGCATGCACCACCATGCCCCGTTAGGAATGCTTTTATTGTCAGTTTCAATATCTATTCATTCAACCAATGTGTACCACACATGGCACATTCTCATTAACAACCCAGGAGAAAGCAAGAGATGCAAGGTCCTGGCAGAGGCAACAGTGTTATGGCAAGGACAGCTTAGGACACAAAACAGGGTGGTAACAACCACAAGCACTGTCAGAGATGAGACGAGATAAACCACAAGGGTGCTGGGAACTAATATAGATGCCTCCGACCACAGCCAAGGCCAGGCCCAGGGAAGCGCTGGAGGAGGATGCTAAGGCACATGGTTAGACTGACATATTTTGAGTATTGTCACTTTTACTGTGCAGCCAGAGGATAAAACCGACAAGGATAAGGACTGGGAAGGCAATAACAGGAATCAGACGCAAGCACACGCAAGACTGCCAACAGGCTGCCATGTCTGGGAGGCCTCTTGGGCAACCCACTGGGAGAATTCTCAATCTCATCATCCATCTAAAATGAAGAGGAAGTTGTCAGGAGAGAAGGATATTGTAATCACATCACTTGCTTACTTTTGTAGCTGTGAAAAATTACTTGATGTTCAAAGTTACAACGCAAAAAAAGAAAAGAGAAGAGCATGTCTATAGCAATCAGCTGAGAGGGGATTCCACAGGCCAATTCTGAAATCCTTTGAGCATCAAAATAAGAGTATAGCTTATTGAATGAAATAAGAATCATGAAAGAGAATCATGAACCCACCTTGATGTAAATAAGGAAAGAAAAAGCTTTGTTCTTTCAACAGAAAACCGAGTAGTAAATGTGGAATAAATGGTAGAATTTAAAAATCATTAGGAAACCATTATAAAAACTAATCTCTGTATCATTTCTATATAGTTTCAAAATACCTCCCCAAAAGGCACCTATATATATGAATTGTAAAACAGTAACTTTACAGTGGAGAAATCTGGCAGAACTTACCTTTATCAAATGATCTTAATTGGTATTGCCCGTAATGGGTCAAATTGGCTATGAATTTCTTCTATGGTACGCTGAAAATTTCACTTAATGGGTCATCCTTTATTGTACAACATAAATCTAGTCATAAGGAAAACTCAGGGCAACCAAAAATAGAGATGGTTTACAAAATAAAGTCTCCAAACTGTTCTAGATTAAAGGAAACTGATAGGATTTTTTAGGTACCCTGTACAGCTGGGTATTTTATTTTCTTTTAGGACACAGAGAGAATTTGGGGAAGACAAGGAATTCTCTCAAGATGGATAAAGGGAGGCTGAGGCTTTCATGGTCTTTTGCCAAGGGTGCAGTTTAAAGGGGATGTTTAGATATACCTGAGGGAGCTGACTGGGGGTCTTCCCTGAGGTGGTCGGAAGGATGAAAGGAAACCGCACCCTGGGCTGCGTTGGAGAAGAAGGGGGTAGGTGGTCTTGGGGAAGATGGACTTTTGTTTTAAGGGCATCAGCTATATTAGATGACCACCATGATGATTCAACAATTCATACTAAGGCCAGAACCTATCAGAAACTAAGGAGTTATGATCATTAAATGCTTTGAATAATCTAGATTTTTCTTTTGCTATGTATATTTTTGGGAGAACTGAAATTTGAATGAGGTGGAGAATAGATAATAGTATTGTCTCAATTACTCTTCTCTCATTGCTGGAACAAATACCCAACACTCAAAATGAAGGAAGGAAAGGTTTGTTTAACTCACAGTACTAGGGGCAGTCTATACTCAGCTGGCTCCAAGGCGGAGCGGCACACAGCAGAGAGTAACTGTTTATGGTGGTGGCAAACAGCAGAGAGCAAAAGGAGTGGCAGCAGCAGCTCAAGCAGCTAGGCAGCCTCTCTCCCCTCCTTACATTGTAATACAAATTACCTGCCCCAGGGCAGCTGCAGCATCCACACCCACAATAATCAATCACAAACTCCAGAAGCCGCCCCAGGACTGCATGAGACTTTGGGGGGACAACTAGATACAAACCATAACAAGTATTTTATCTGCTAATTTTCTAATTTTGAGCATTATTCTATAGTTAATGAAGAGAAATATCTTGATTTTAGGAAATATACACCAAAGAAGGCAAGGGTAAGTAGTCACTGTGTCTCTGAATTACTTGCAAATTGTTTAGAAGAAATGAATGGATGAATGGACAGATGGATGGGTAGATGGATGAGCAGACACACAAAAGGGTCAAGGCATGTACTGAAGTATTAACACTTGAGAACTTGGATGAAGGGAATTAGAATAGAATTCTTTTAGTATTCTTACAACTTGTTTGTAAATTTAAAATAACATCAATGACCTCCTTTTTTAATACCAAGGATCAAACCCAGGACCTTACACATGCCAGGCAGATGTTTATGCTGCTGAGCTATCTCCCTGGCCTATAAATGACATTTTTCATGAAGAGTTGAAGTCTCAAGACTTTTCCATCCTGAGCATTAATTTGAAGGCTCAGACCAACTCTGTGAATCTTTAAAATTGGGCAAGAATATAAAAAGAATACTTGTTACTCTTAGATCTTCTTTTCTTTTAAATCAGTGCTACCCTCTCTACTGGAACAGTTATGTCATGAAAAACATTATCTTTGAGCCACTGGGCCCAAAGCTGGGATCAGAATGTGAATGATAAACGATGTCTACTTCACTTCCCTAAGGTGTAGTTTAACTAGAGTGCATTGTCCTGGGGCCATACAGTCTATTCAATCACCTGAGGAAACTACTGAAAGGGACCATTCATGTGATGGCCACAAAACTAGACCATGACAGACTAAGACTTCCACCTTCCCCAGGTGTGTGGGGGAGGGCATACAGTGCAATCAGCCCCAGCCACCCATCAGCCAACCACATCAGCCATCAATCAGCCAATCACCACGCATCTAGAAAAAGTAACCATACCACTGAGCCTAACAACAACGTCTTCTAAGACACTCATCCCAGCTCTTCACTACTAAACCCTCATGGGAAAGCAACTGAACCTCATCTCCATCAACCAAGATTTGCATCACCCCATTTCTGTAACCAGCAATGTCTTGCTCAATCTTGAGATCCCCGTTCCTCTGCCCCACAGCATTGCTTAATATGCTCCCAGAGGAGAGAAGGGAAGACCAATGTGTGAATAAACAAGTGACTTATGGATGAAATGGAGAAAGTGACAGCTCAGTCTTCCAGCACATGAGCTACACTTCTAGCACTGTATGGCTGGCCCTCGATATAAATCCAGGCTCTGTATCCAAGAACTCAACAAACCACAGATCAAAACTATTTTTTTAAATTGTGCCTGTACTAGAAATGTGTGGGGTTTTTTTTTTTCCTTGCTGTTTCCTAAACAATATATTACAATAATTATTTACATGGTACTTAGATATAATTGTATTAGATATAATAAGTCACTTAGGATTTAAAGTATGTAATAGGAGGACATGCATAGGTTATAGGCAAACCTATAAAAAAGTTTTATTAGGGACTTAATCATCTGTGGATTTTGGAAATACTCCATCTAAAACTTTTTAAGAACTAGCACAATTCCAAAATATCCAAACATTTAATGCACAAAATTATTTAAAATATTGTATAAAATTACCCACAGGCTATATAAGCTGTATATGAAACATATAAGCTGTGTATAAGACATAAATGAATTCCATGTTTATATTTAGGTCCTATTCCCAAGATATCTCTTTATGCATAAGCAAAGTCAAACCAAAAAATCCAAAACTCTTCAGGTGGCACATGTTTCAGATAAGGGATATTCAACCTATATAATAACTATCTTTCCTGTTTACTGTATGAATCAATTGCCCCAAAATATGTGGAGTACCAGGCTCACTATGCATGTTCAGCAACTGTTAGCCACTACCTCCTTGAATATACAGTAATATTTGTCCCAGATACTTATGCATTCTGAGCACAGGGCCCAGTTCAGCTGTAACTGGGTCACTGACTCTTCCCTGATAGTCCTAAGACTTCATCAGCCACACACTATAACCCACTCCACAGAGGTCAAGGAATGAGATGGCCCAGCTCAAGTCTAGGGTGAGTTTCTCCATGGTGTGGGTATAGAACTTTGCTTACCAGGGGCTCAACTGACCTGGCACACAGAAGGCAAAGAACAGAGGCAACAATCCACAGCTACAAGGTGGGGACCACGGTGTCACGCAGTGTCAGAACAATTGCCTATCAAGCACCAGGCCCTGGGCTCCATCCCCAGCACCTAAAAGAACCATGCTGGGGCACACGGCCATTCACTGTTGTGCTGCCTGCAGCACCTGGACAGAAGCAACACGTCTGTGAGCTTCTTTCTCTCCTTCCAAATGAAATTTTCACACTTGACCCACCTAACATCATTCATTTCATGCCTGAACAACATGTGTTGTTTTCATGAACTAGAACTCAGGGCCTGGAATCTAGGAGGGGGACACTATGTCAAAGCTACACAGGAAAATACAACCTAGATAATAACAGAGCTTTATTTTAAAATCTCATAAGCCTCAAAGTGGTTGGGATAGATATATAGTTGCATTCTCTTAATGAATAGAATGATTTTTTCTAATGGTGTTTGTAAGTAGGATCACAAGTCTGCATC
>NW_004524655.1:3571772-3574409 GCF_000260255.1 Octodon degus
TATAAAATATAACTGTGAATTATAGGAAACCATCAAAGACATCACTTATTCAAAATTAAAAACTCAGTGGTAAGGGCCAGTAAGATAGCTCAATGACTAAGCGCCTGCGTAGGCAAGCACAAAGACCGGGGTTTGATCCATGGTAACATGTGCTGTGCAGGCCCGGCCCTCAGGTGTGCTGAGCCAGCGACTGAATCTGGGCGTGGCAGTACATGCCTGTAATCCCAGTGCTGGGGAGGCTGAAAATAGGAGGATCACTAAAAGTCCAAGTTGCATAGTGAGATCCTGTGCCAAATACATAACATTAAAAAAAAAAAAATCAGTGGTGGAGCACTTGGTTAGCATGTGTGAGGCAGTGGGTTTGAGGCCCAGCACAGAGAGAGACAGAGAGAGAGAGAGAGAGACAGACAGACAGACATTCAGTATGAATTAGCAACAAGACCACAAGATTTTTCAAGTGAAATCATAGGCAAAAGATGGACATACTATTACCTCTTCTGCATGAGAATTTCAACTTCCACTAACTGTCTAGCTCTGATGCTCTGAATACCTGATGGAAAGGAAATGTCACCATTTCAGTGGGTCACACTGTTCACAGCGGCATCAGGTTTGATCGGTAGACTGCATTTGAACTGGGGATTCTCTGTCTGAACCTGAAATACCCTAATACTTTGGGAAATATCCCGTGACTTGGGAGCACTTGAGTGACATGGCTACTGGGACCCAAGAAAGACCCAGATGTGCATTACAAGAGCTGATTCCTCTAAGTCAGAGTGGTGGTTCCCATCCCTGCTGAGTGTGGGTCTCATCACTTTATGTTTGCTGCCACTTGGAAGTGAGGGGCACAGAAAAATGGCCCCCAAGGAGCCACGGAAGAGACACAGGTGTCGCCCATGTCCTTCTGGCACACTCTAATAATGTGCATCTGATGCTCATTGAGACCTGACAGAAAACACCAGTCAGGCGCAGCAGAAGGAGCCTTTTGTCTTAATGAATATTTGTTATCCATAAACTAATCATTCTCCTCTTGCCCTTATAAATACATTGGAGTCCCTTGTAACCGTTAGCACAGTGATCTGTAGGTGTGAGCCACTGAGTTTAAGTGCCTGCAGATAATTACTTTTCTAAAATAGACAAAAGGATCCCTCCTGAAATCTTATTTACATAATGAATCTATTCAGCCAACCCCATTCTCGTCTAAATTACAAACAATATAGCCTCGGCCATGCAAGAAGTCTGAATTAGCTGCAACCAAGAGAGGTTCACGCGCAGCTATAGCAAACACATGCTCCCGGCCCTCCTGCAGCCTGGTTCTCCTGGCTCCTGGGCCAGCGGAAGGTCATGACACCCTGCCCCATGAGGGTGCAGGCACAAACGGGTCCACGAAAAGCAATACAGAGGTCTGAAAGCAGATACGCACACCGACGATACTCTAGGTGTGTGCTGGAGACAGCAACAGGAGAATGTGCAAAAGGAGTATGTTGTGAGATGATCATAAACAGTATATTTGCATTGAGGCAGGACCACCAAGGGCAAGTCACGTTAGTAACAGGATAGTGCAATGCCAATTAGAAAGAATGAGAGCTAGACACACTATCCACACACACACACACCAGCACAGAGGTACGCAAGGATTAATAGCAGAGTGTTAGCAGTTACGGTGGCTCTCTCTGGCAAGGAAAAGGCAGGATTTTACCTTTTATTGCTTACATTATATAGTGTGTGTATTTTCAAAATAAAGATGAGTCTGGGAATTGCTTCTGTAATTAAAATCATAGTTTAAAATTACCTTTAAAGAGGATTTTTCAAAAAAGATCCAGAAAATCCCTTTTTAATACTGAGTTCCTCTACATTGAAAATGATTCCATTTATTACATTTTACCTCATTCATATCCTGTGACAAGAAAGGGCAAGTTATTGTATCCTAGGCAGATAAATGAGGGAACATACAGGCATAAAAATCACTGCACATGCAATTGCTATTAAGGTGGGGTCCTTAAGACAAAGGTTAATCTTAGGATGAAGGACAGAATCTTGAAGACCTCTCCCCCTTAACCTTCTAAATAGAGAACAGGAAGTAATCTGTGTTATTTATTCAGATAACATGGCCACAAAGCCAGGGAGACACCAAAGACTGGGAGTTAGAGATTCTTGGCAACTTGCCATCACCACGTCTGCCGGCGCCCACCGGACCACACCGATAGATCTACATCACCGTTGCTTCCCCTTTTTTCCACCATGCCCCCCCATAGGACCCTTTTAAGATTTGCTCCCTAGTCTCCACCCCAAACTACAAATGAATGTTTAGTATCAAATTTTGTTGAAGATGATAGGATATCATTTTACGGGTAAATAACATCCTCTTCTGCCTAATGCCTCATTTTCTTCATCTGTTCATCCAGGGATTGACACCTAGGTGGATTCCACTTCTTGATTACTGTGACTACGGCCAATTATCAGGTCTTAATCAAGAAATGTATTAAGTATTTAAAGAAATGGAAACCCTAACTATGTTGATTTCATCATGGTCCACTGTATACATCAAATTATCACACTAAACCCCAAATTATCACACTGCATTAATATATTCATATAAATATGTATTTATATAATTATATAATTAAAACGCACCACAGC
>NW_004524655.1:3574605-3596835 GCF_000260255.1 Octodon degus
GATTAAAACAATAATAATGTGTAAATATATAAAAATTTGAAAATTTAGAGCCTCAGATATGTTATTATACATACCATATATAGCTCAGGTACTTGGTTCTATGGGGGGAACCACAAACTATTATAAAATCCAGGGTTTTCCCACCTCCTCTGAGAGACAAGTTTTGTCCCTCCAACAGTACTTTCAGCTCTGTTGGGAATGAGTGCTTTATGTATGTTCCATGTATCTGCTCACAGAACTTTCCATTTTCTATGTTCTTGATAGTGTTTCCCAAATTAGTGAGACAAGTGGGCTACTGTGGATGGCTGCTCATTTTCTTTCCAGGCTCATTCTGAAATACCAGGGCCTTGACGAAAACCCAACAGACATCTGATCAACACCGGGGAGGACGTGCCCGGGAGCACCCTGGCTAGCAGATCTAAAGCTGGCCTTCCTCCAACCCAATACCTCCCATGGTATGGGATGCTTGGAAAATCACAGGAACAAACACACTCTTGAAGGATTCAGGTCTTGTTCAGAAAGTTCCCAGGACGTCTGAAACTCCACTACACCCCATGAGAAAGAAATAAAGGGAGGTCACGGGGTGCCAGGTTAGTAACAGGCTGTACCCAACAGGACCATGCAGCTGAGGAGAGAACTAGACAGGAAGGGGGGATGACTCAGCCAAGTAGCTGGAAGTGTCTGGGGCTGTGTTCCATGGGACAAAGGACTGACCTCCCAAATTGTCTCATCTACACTATGATAGGCTCATTCCAAACTCAAAGCTATCCAGAATGGGAAAAGCCATGGATCAGGGGCAAAATAATGACACACTTACACCACACACACACACACACACACACACACACACACACACACAACTTTCAAGAAATAATGATGTATAGCAATGTATTCCACTCCAGGGTGGTCATTTCATTTTTTAAAATGCTGGTCCCAGTCCATTAAAATGATATCACCATGCACTAATAGGTCATCACCTTAGATTTTTAAAACATAAATGTATTCCAAAGTCTTTAATGTGTGGATGAAAAAGCTCAGATTTTACAAGGTCAAATCCAAGGTCCTAAGACCACTTTCTTGCAGAACCAGGACCAGGTTACACCAAGGTAAACCCAACAGTCTAGTAATTAGAACTCAACTCAAGGAATTCCCCTCCCTCCCGAATCTCCCTAGTCAGAATTCATTTCTACCCCTGCCCACACTTCTAGGGAATGATTAACACTGTTTGAATATGGTGCCAGGGCCTTGGGTATCTGAGGTAGGCATTCTACCATTGATCTACAGCCCAGACTGTCTTGATTTTTTTTTTTTGACACCCAAAAGCCAGATGCCCTGATGTCCCTCTAACCCTAGAGGCACAGTTCCAAGCCCAGTGGTCCATGGCACTGTCCACATCACCAAACTGATCACTCTGCTCCTCTCCTCTGCTGCTCGCTTGCCCTGAGTCCTGCATCCTCAAGGTGGGACAGGAAGCTTTCCTAGAGGAGGAGCTGAGCTTCCTAGCCCACACAGAAGAACCCTGAAGGGCAGGCATCATGCTTCGTGAATCCTGATACACGATTCCCAAAAGACAATAAAAGTCGGTGATTTGGTGCCATCCAAGTCAAATCCTCAGTGCCCTGGGGAAAGGCCAGCATTTAAAATCCAAAGAGCAGCCTGTCTCCCTGGGGCTCTACTTCTAGATTAAAAGATCATGAGTCCCAAGAGCCTGCTTGCCAGTCAGGCTCCGTCTCTCCTAGAGAGCCCAGCATGAGTGGGGCACGTGGAGTGTGAGGCAAATATCTCTCCCCACTTCCATCTCAGCAGTTTGTACTCTATTCCTCGGGGGACTCTCTCCACAGTCCTTGCTTTGAGGGCCCACAAGCTCCCAACCACAATGGCTCTCACAAGACCATAAAAATCAAACTCATCCCATCAGAGATGTATCTGTCCCTGGCTTAAACCACTGAGGTCCCAAGTGTGCTGTATGTCTCCACTCAGGTTACCCTCAGCAGCTTTGATGATGTTCATAAAATCACATTTTCCGTGTCCTCGTGCCCGAGGAGGGGGACTCACTCCTATATCAGGGCTCTAAAGAATGATGGGTTTTGCCAAATCCAACCAGGCACCTACTTTTACAAATAAAGTTTTATTGGAACACAGCCACACCCACCTTGTTGGCTATTGTATGTGGCTTCTTTTGCTCTTTAGGACAAAGCTAAGAATACGCAGCAGAAACCCTGACCTGCAAAGCCAACAGTATTTACTACTCAGCCTTTTACAGAAAGGCTGCCTGTGTGTACCACACCTGGTGTTCTTAATTCTCCAGTCTCATTTTCATCCGTGCCTGGCTCCCATGCCATGGGGGCCTCGGTCTGTCTGCCAGCTCCCACTGGAGAATGCTTCCTTCCCCCCTCAACTGAGATGAGCCTTGGGAACAAAGCCCTCTTACAGAAAAAGAACATCACAGCAATAATTTTTCACCCTCATTCTATGTTGAATTGAATTGATAATATCTTGATCTACTGGGTCAAATGAAAGTTGGTACCACTTGCTTCTTTTGATGCATTTCAAAGTGGCTACCAGAACATTGAAAGCTAATCTAGAGCGCACCCTGTTTCTAGGGACAGCTCTAGGCTAGACTCCACAGGGGTCAGGAGAGGCCTCAGGAAGGGGCCACGTGGTGTTTCCGGGTTTGCAGGCCTCACTCAACTCTTCCGTTGTTACACAAAAGCAGCTGCAGACAATTCATACAGGAACGAGCTTGCCTGTGCCCTGGTACACCACACTCACAAACCCAGGTCGCTGTCACAGGTAGCCTGCGCGCTTCATTTGACAACTGCTTTCTAGAATATTAATAGTATTTTAAAAGGGGTCCAATTCTGGGAAATTCCGTGCTATTCTTTTTTGCAGAATCTTCAGAGAAAAGCCACATTTCACTCAACTAAAGTTGGGAAGGGGGTCCACTGTGGACTCCCGGACCCAGGGGGTCCTGGGGCCACAAGGCAGCCCGCGCAGCCCAGGGACTCTCTAACCCTGGCACCCACCAGCCGCACTCACTTGGGCGTGTGGGCCTCGTCCACGCGGTGACCCAGCTGGAACTCGTGGGATTTGCTCCGGTGCAGGGCTGTGAAGCCTGGGATCAGGTGGATCAGCTTTCGAGAGGAGGGCGGCGGGGTTCCAGGGGGCTTCAGCTTGTTCTTCCTCCTCGTGGGCGGCGTGCCTGGTGGGGTCACCGTGGTGACGATATTTGGGGTGCGCGGTGGGGTGCGGACTGTGTGCCGCTGCCGGGGAGATGGGGGCAGGGACCGGTGGCCCGACTCCAGGGGCGGTGGCGGGCACAGGCCTGGGTAGGCGTCCACAGTGAGTCTGTCCACGTGAGTGTACACGGGGGCTCCGGGCGTGGGGCTGGCGTGACAGTAGTGCTGCACGCACTTGGGCTGGACTCGGGGGCTCTGGGAGAGGTGGGTGCGGATCCACGGCGTGGGCTCCGGGGCACACACGGGATTGTTCTCCTTGCCCGTCTCCGTGGTGGGCCACTGGATGGTCCAGTCTTGTTTGGAGAGGTTGCCTCCTGAGTTGGAGCAAAGGAGCAGAGAGACAGTGGATGAGCCAGGGAGGGGGGAAGCGCGGCACCTCGCAGCATATGCACAGCACCTGGCATCCCACGCACCTTATAGGGCATGCGCAGTACAGCACACTGCGCCTGACATCCTACGCGTGTTCTACAACATGCACCTCACATCATACGGGCGGTACATCACGTGTGCCTTCCGTCATATGCCCGTGACAGCATATACACATCACACATATGCATACCACATCATATTATATTATCTGTGAATTTGTATTTTTAAATGTGTTTGGTACAGGCTCTCCCTTCACAGCGAACTTGTAGTGATCCTGTTTTCAGCCTCCCCAGCACTGGGATTACAGGCATGCGCCACCACACCCAGTCTTGGCAGCAGGCTCAGTATGCCCAGAGGTGGAGCCAGCACCTCATGTGGTGCCAGGGATCGAACCCCAGTCCCTGCTCTTGCCTAAGCAGGTGCTTAGTCCACTGAGCTACCTCATAGGCCCTATTATATGTAAATTATATCACATGTGCATTATATCATCTGCACATTCTATTCATCAGCACATTTGCAAAAGCCAGTCATACCCTCTGGACCTCTCCAAAAAGAGAATGGAATCCCTGAATTCCCTCACTTAACATCCTTGCTTTCCATTGCCTTCCACAGCTCAAAGCTCAGAAAAGCCATGAGAATATTTTGATATATTGGGTCAAATGAAAACTGGTATCACTTCCCTTTTAAGCTGCCAAATGCTCCAGCATTGTTGGGTGACTTAACGTACTCTCAAGCATAACTTTTCCCTTCTGTGGTGATTTTACCAAAAGACCCCCATGCAAGATCCTCAAATTCTCCAGAAGCCCAGTTCGTGCGTGGCCCTTCCCTGACCACTGCTGTGGCCGCTGCCCTTGTGTTCTGGGTGGATGTTGCTGAGTGTTCATTTGTAGATTCATCTAACAAACACTTCCAGAATGCCAACTATGTGCCAAGTACTGCGCTCAGTGAAGGGCCAAGGGACAGCAGCACCAGGCAAGGCCCTGGCCCTGAGGCGGACTTTCTGCCAAAGTGGAGCAAGGAGAGGCAAACAAATGCACTTGCTGAAGCACCGCATGTGGCTGTAGCGCTGGGAGGGAAGGAAAAGGGATGATAAGATAAACGGTACTGCCACGGGGCACAGTCCACACAATCAGGCACCACTGCTCAGCCGTAAACAGGAACCTGGACGGACCTCCGGAGAATTATGCTAAGTGAAAAGGGATAATCCCAAATGTTACACACTGTCTAGTTCCTCCTACACAGCATGTTTGAAATGGCTACCCTTTAGAAAAAGAGGACGGACTGCTGGTTGCCAAGGCTGCTTAGGAGGAAGTAGATATGGCTATAAAAAAAAAATAGTGCTCTCTCTGTCTCTCTCTGTCTCTCTCTCTCTCTCTCTCTCTCTCTCTCTGTCACTCTCTCTCCCCCCCCACTCTGTTTCATTTCTTATGTTTTTTTGTTTTACAGGGTCTCACTAGGTAGCTTGGACTCATAGTGATCCTCCTGTTTTCAGCCTTCCCAGCACTATGATTATAGGTCTTAGCAGCCGGCTCAGTGTGCCGGGGGGTGAGGCTGGCACAGCACATGGTACCAGGGATTGAACCCTGGTCCCTGCGCTTACCTAAGCAGGCACTTAGTCTGCTGAGCTATCTCACCAGCCCTTTACCACTCTATTTCTGAGTATATATTTTTAAATTTCTGTCTAAATAAATCCTTTGTAGAAAAGAAAGAAAGCAAGAGAGCAAGCAATACAATGCATGCTACATAGTCCAGCATTTGGCCACGGTGGAGTACATGAACCTACACAGCTGATGAAATTACACAGAACGAAATACACACACCACCCGAGTACCAGAAAAACTGGGGAAATCTAGAAAGGGTCAGTGCATTGCACCAATACCAATATCCTGGCCAGGTTTTACAAAATGTTACCATTAAGGGAAAGTGAGCAGTGTGCCTGAGGAATCTCTCTGTATTATTTTTTACTGGTGCTTGGGAATCTACAAGTACCTCAAAAAGTTTAATTAAGAAATTAAAAATGAAACCCCAGAGCAGAGTCTCAAGGGAAGCCTCCTAAAGGAATAGAAGCATAAGCTGGCATCCAAAGGACGAGAAGGGGATCTCGTCATGCCAACAGCTGGGACCAGGCACAGAGGGTGGGGGCACAGTGAGGGCAGGGGCACAACGGAGGAAGGGTTGATTTGCTGCTGCTGCTGCTGCTGCTGCTGCTGCTGCTGCTGCTGCTATCATATTTTAGGTCTTCCAGAAGTATTAAAAAGGATGGAGAATTTCTGTTAAGATCCCACTGTAATGATTTAGGTTTTCAGCCTTGATAAAAGTTAAATTTTTAAAAAAAAAACCCTAAACCCAATAGTGCTCCCCATCTGCTGTATTGAGAGACACCTGCTAGCTAAAGATGAGACCCTCAGGCAATATCCATGCTAAGAGATGTCAACACAGAAAGGTCAAATGATAGCAGATATTCAGGCTTCAATGCCTCCTAAGGTGGACAGGACTTGCTCTGCTGGGTGCCTTTATGGAGGTGGGGTTCCCGCAGTAGGGTGACATGGGGACAGGTGTCCTCACCCGAGGCTGACGGAGCAGCTGAGAGGCAGCATCATCAGGTCAGGGGCTGGGCTGTGGTGTAGGTTCTACACGAGTTCAGTGGAGAGCTTGAAAGAAGGGAGACCCTTGATCTGGTTTTCATTCCTCAATATTCACACAGGCTGCTGCATGGACAGCTGTAACCAGGGAAGGGTGTCCTAGGGACCATATGGATGACAGCAGCTCTGAAACTCAGGGCAGGAGCATCGCAAAGATGAAGAGAAGACAGCACAGAAGGACAAATGGCTCAAGGTCTCACTTGGATGGGGAAGCTGCAAAGGTGGAGCAGGGAGTCAGGGAGCAGAACGTGGTAGTGAGGCGGGGAGGGCCTGCAAGGATGCAGAGGGGGCGGCTGATGGGACAGGTGGAGGAGAAGCAACTTCTCGCATTCTACAGTACAGGAGGGTAGTGGTGACTGATGATGGTGAACTGTAAGGATCCAAAATAGCTGGTAGAAGAGATTTTCAATGATCCTAGCGCAAAGAAATAGTCAGTGTTTCAGAGGATGGAATGCCAGGGACACTGACCTAATAAGGACGCATTGTGCGCCCTACAGAAATGACAAGCTGCAGCCCACAGATAGGCACAAGTACTAAGGGTTAGTTGAACTTATATATGGAAAGCCAGCCAATGTCAAGGGAGGAGGGGCTAGAGGGACCTGGGGGAAGTTACTCTGCGGGTGCTCCCTTGTTAGACAAAGGAAGGAGATTTGGGGCAGAAAGAAATGTCAACTTACAGCCAATGGACAATAACAATAATAATTACTACAACGACCCTAACAAGGGCTGATTTGTGGCCTGTTTGCCAGTTTACAAAATGCTTTTGAGAATAATGACTCACCGCACCATTTTAAATTAAATCAACTTGTTTTGTTATTACACATTCATCACAGAAGAAATTAGGAAGTTCAGACATGAAAAAAGGTGGTGTTCCTCTGTGGCCTAGTCCTCATCTCTGTTAACCTTCAGCTGTTCAGCTTTCCAGCTGGCTTGCTTTCTTCAGGGGAAAAAATGTCATAAGATAACACGATGGTTCTTCACTTGTTCTATTAGAACTGTTTCACATCTTACTTAATTTTTGTGACTCTGGGCCCAAAGGGCCAGTTTTCTTTCCATTTTGTCTCTAAGGACACTGACATGCAGAGATGAGGATGTGCCGGGGTCACATCAGAGATGGCAACGGGCAGCCCAGTGAGGAGCTCAGGCCCTCGAGCTGGGCCTGCATGTGCCGAAGCCCGCAGACCGGTGTACTACATCAGTGCCGAAGCAAGGCCTTGGTTCTCACAAGCGTCTTCTTGTTCCCTCTCCCAGGTTTTCTGGAACATTCTACCGAAGCCACCCTCATTACCTCTACCTTCAAATATGTATGCACACACATTAGCTGAGTAAGGATCAGCGTTGGGATCAAATGATGTGGGTTCCATGTCTCGCTTCCCCTCTTACTGGCTTTGTGACCTTGAGCACTCCTCAAGCCTCTCTGAGTCTTAGCTTTGCTGCCTGTGAGATGGGACCATAATAGAGCCTTCTTCAGAGGAGACGATGAGGACCCAAGGGAATGACTCCCTACTGTGCCCACTGGAGCCCTTGGCACAACACAGAGGGCTGCAGACCTCACCCCTCCAGCTGCAGTTCTCAGCCCCGAAGTAGTAGGGGTGTGTCCTGGTGCTGAGGGTTGTGCTATCCCCTCTCTCTCTGGACAGCGAGAAGCCAATGTCAGGGAGACTTGACATCTACCCAGGGGGACGACAGAAAATCAAGCCCACACAGCTTCTCCAGCATCCAGAAAGCTCTGGACTGATGTATTTATCCAGGGAATACAAACCCACTCTCAAGTTAGCTTACATAAAACACGTTTAAGAAAAGAAAATCCGTGTTTTCAAGTGACCATACGCTTCTACTACAACACAAGCCCACTCTGGGTGTTGTTCCTGCACCTACTGCCCTCCCTGAGGGACACAGACAGAATATGGGATAGGTGATCAGGGGTATCCGACTTGAAATTCTGGGTCTACCATGAGCTCTGCGACCTTGGGCAGGTACTTCACTTCTCTGAGCCTACGTGTTGAGGTTCGTATAAAGAGAACAACTGTGGTCTCACTGCAGAAGTTGAGAGAGGATTGACTGCATTCATTCAACCATTTGTGTGACAAATACTTGAACACCTTTCATACCCAGGCAGTGTTGTAGGCTCTGCAGTGGAGCCATGAACACAGCATACAAAAATCCCCATCGTCGTGGAGCTCAGATTCTCAGGGTGAAAACAGAGAAGAACAGGAAGGGGCAACCCATGACACACATTTGGTCCTGTATTGTGCATATCACATCCATGGTGGTAAGTGCCGTGGGGTGGGGTGGGGGGAGAAAAAGGACACAGAAACAATTACAAAGCTCTAGGGGCTACTTTACACAGAGGGAAATGAGGTGGTGACACTTGGGCAAACACCAGGACAAAGGGAGAGAATGAGATCAAGGGACTCAATCAGCAGGCAGAGCCCAGAGGTGACAATAATGCAGACACCTGGTGGATGACAGGAATGTGTGCTCTGGGTGCCTGAGACTCTTCTTGTGAAAGCTGCGCCATCAGCCTTGGGGCTGGAAATCTCTCTCCCTGGCCCTTGCGAGGTTCATGGTCTACTGGGAAAGACGTGCAGTCCCGCACGTGCTCGCTACAACCGCATTCCTAGGCAGAGACCCCAAAGAACGGAAGTAAGTGCTCAAATACGCGTTCACAGAGGTTCCCAGCAGCACCACTCGCAATCACCATTGTCTGCCAACTGAAGAATGGACAGGTCCCCTGTGGACTGTCCACTCAAGAGACCACAACTCAGCCACAAAAAGAACACAGTGCTGATCCCTGGGACATCCTGGGTGAACCGTGAAGACGCAATGCAAAGTGCAAAACTCCAGACACGAAAGGTCACGTACTGCATGATACCGCTTAAATGAAACATCTCAAAGAGGCAAATCTATAGAGACGTGGAATTGATTTGTGGTTGTCTGGCACTGGAGGTAGTAGGGGAAGAGAAGCAACCATCAATAAGTTTGTGGTCTCTTTTTGGGTGATGACGAAGCTTAGGAGCTACCTATTGGCCATGCTTGCACGGCGCTGAATGCACCAGATGCTGTGGAGTGTAAAGTAGTGAGCTGTATATGATGTGAATTTCACGGTGGTGAAATGATTCAGTGAGTACTCACAATTCCAAATGCAGACGCCTGTGTCAGAGGTGACACCAGGGCCTCTGTGAACCTGCCAGCTCTCGTGGGCATGGGGAAGCTGGGATCTTCCGGCTGCAGCTGCAGGCCCAGAGTGAGGCCCTGGCCCAGCAGCCATGCCAAGAGAGAAGCTCATGTTCCTTGGATCATGAAGGAGGATGAGGTATGTGTGAGTTTCAGTGGGACCCGAGGCCCTGCTCCCAGCAAGGGAAGGCCTGGGAAGTGGTCCCGGCTCCTCAAGGTCAGGACCCTGCTCCTGATGTTCCTGTCATATGACAGCCCCTGACCCTGAGCAACTGGCTTAAAAGTAACATAGCCCACTGGATAGAGTCCTCATCCTGAAGTTTGTTATTGGTCCCCACTGTTAAAGGGCAAAGGATGGTGCTACACACCCACCACATTTTGTGTCCTCTGGTCATTAAGACAGCCAAGAAATGCTGGGCACACCCATGGGCACACTGGGCATCTGTCCTTATTGCTCAGCAGGACTTATTGTGTGCAGGGGAGGGACACATCTGGGGGTGGCAGGAGCCCAGCCTGAGGCTGCTGGAGGTGGTTGGATGGGAAACGCTAGGGAGCTGGGATACAGGAGGCAACAAAGATGGAGAAAGGGCTACTGACTGTGTGCAAGGCCCCTAAACAGTCAACATCTAAGGAGAACTGACTATGTACCAAGGTTCTATAGCCACACAAGCATCCTTTGGGATAAGCAAAAAGTACCATTTTATAGATGAGGAAACTGAGTCACAGAGAGGTTAAGGGATTTGCTAGAGGCCACACAGCCAGGAAAAAGGCAGCCGGAGTTGGGGTGTGCTCTGTACCCTCCACTCCAGATTGATGTCCCCCTGCTAACATGGGTGCAGCACTGAATTCAGTGTTAGGGAACACAGGAGACAGAGGTGAGCCCACAAAGATGGCTAGGTCAGGCCGCATGAGCAGTTCCTGCAAGATGCCTAGCGGGAGATGCTCGGCTGTGGCTGACCCTCCCCTGCCTCTTCTCCCCAGGCATCGTGGGATCATGCCCTGGGAAAAAGTCATTTTTCTATCCTAAGAGGATGGATCATTAAATTCTAAAATCCCCAGAGCCTACCCAAGACAGTGTCAGGCTCATCTTTGATTTTCTTTTTCTTTTTCTTTTTTACAAAGACATGACATGATTTAATCAAATTCTCTTGCTCTCTTCTCTCCTGTCTGATGCTGAACCTCCAGAGCAGACATCGCACGACCCAGAGTCACAGGTGGGCCGGGAGAATGTCCCTCACAGGCTGATCCCTTCTCAAGAGGGGAGGCGCCTCTGCGTTCATTCAGAAGCCTTTCTTCCACACAAAAAGAAAAAGAAAGGGGCTGGGGAGATGGCTCAGTGGAATAAGCGCTTCCTTGGCAAGTGCAAGGGCCTGAGTTCAATCCCCGGTTCTGCAAAAAAGAAAAAAAGAAAGAAAAGAAAAAGGATCGCTAGCAAGCAAGAAATTAGGAGGGTTTACTTTTTTACCGTGTACAGGAAACCCTGGGCTCTGCCACGTGACACTTTGGAATTAACTTGCCCTTCCATTTGCTTGCTGTGACTCAGTTTTCTCACCTGTGGAATGAGAATAATGAGTTTCCCCCTAGACTGTTCTGTGGCAAGTAGAACACTTAGCTTAATCCCTAGCACGCAGCAAGTGATGTACAAATATTTGTAAAATATAGGTGATACCAATTAGTCTAGATCCTTCTGTCACGTCTGAAAGGTGAAATAAAGTACATGCATAACATGCCTCATGCCTGACGCGGAGCCGTGCTCAAAAACCAGTATCCCGTGCTCAAAAACCTTATCCCTGCCCCCCTAGAAAGCAAATTCATGGGATTAAATGTGACTGAGCCCGTGCTGTGGGGTGAACCATGTCCTGTGAAGTCCTAACCTACAGCGCTCCGAGTGCAAACAAGGCGAGTTTACACCAATCTAGTGCCTGGCGTCCTTACCCAAAGATGAGGGAACACACAGAGAAGCTGGAGTGAAGACAGACGCAGAGACTGGAGCAATGCGGCTCCAAGCCAAGCAACACCCTGGATGGCCAACACCTACCAGAAGCTGGGACAGAGAGGCCCGGGACAAATGTCCCCCAGAGGCTTTAAGGGATTGGGGCGCTGCAGACACCTTGATTTCACACTTCCAGCCTGCAGTGCATAAATCAATATTCATGGTCTTAAGCTACTTGGTGTGGGATGGATTTGTCGCTACTGCATGGAGTTGTCATGCACAGGGTAGGAGACTGGCTCTCACAGTGTCACAGTTAGGGGCTTCGGAGCTCCTCCTGCCTCCCCGTAGCGCAAGGGTCCTAATGTATTTCAGCAGTGAGTATTGGATAAACGAAAGGAGGTGGCTAATATCAGCTCCCAGAGCTGATAGCACCCTACACCTGCACTTTCCCTCTTCCTGACCCGGCATCACGCAGCTGAGCAGGAGCCTGCTGCCCCTAAAGACAGGTGGGTTCGCAGACATTGCACTGAGTTCACGAGACACCGGGCTGTCCCCATGTCCATGGCGCCTTTCTTAAAGTTGGCTGAGTCTGACAGTGGAGAAGGAAGGAGGAAACGCTCAGCCCCTCTTATTCCCAGCCCATCAAACCTTCTCCCTCCCTCCTTCTCCCTTCTCCCCTCCTGCATTTGAAAATCAGAAGTGTGGGGGATGAAGAAGAAAAAGTCTTATTTCATTACCCAAATTGCCAGCTGGTAAACTGACGGGGACTCCACTCCGCTCCGTGCCTCGCGGAGGGACTGTATTATATCAGCTCTATGCTCTCCCTTTTGATCCTCTTTTTAATAAAGGCTGAGGGGAGAAAAGGTAATTTTTCATTTAAATGGAGAAGGTGTGGCAGCAAGAGGCTCTGGGGGTTATTGATCGCCACCCTTCCTATCTTGTCATCCGTTTCTGGGAAATCATTTTATTTCAAGTCTAGAAATGGGCGGGGAAAAGGGAATGGGTTTGAAGAAATGAAAGGTCTGAGGATTGATTAAAGGCATTTCAAGGTGTAGGGGTTTTTCTTTTGACATTTTCTGACAAGGGAGTAGGGGAAATGAAAGCCGTTCTCAAGGGAGAAAATTATTTCCGAAAGTCTAGGCAAGTGTCTGACTTCTTTGTCCCTTCCCATTAAAACTGTATAAGCAGGCTAACACGGGGCTGAGAACTCGTCTGCCTCTCTGAGTCCGCGGCAGAGCATGTATTCACCTTAGCTTTTCAGAGGGACAGGTGGCAGGAGCCCCTATTCCAGGGTTACTGCTCCTTGGAACTTTCATGAATATCTCAACACGCTTGTTAGTTTAATCCTTACAACTTTCTGGCAGGAAGCAGAACTTTTAGTTACTATTTGAAAATCCTTATCCTCATGGGGACAGCTAGTCATTGTAACGGTAATGACTGCTAACACAGATTGCACATTCCCAGTCCCCAAATCCAAAATGCTCCAAAACCCGAAACTTTTCCAGGGCTGCCACAAGTGGCCAATTCCACGCCTGACCTCCCGTGATGGCTTAACAGTAAATACGCAGGCACCCTAAAAATACTGAATAAGAGGCCTTTTGATCTGCCTGTGGAAGGAGTGGATGAAACATAAATGAGCTTTGTGTTCAGACAGGGTCCCGTTCCCTAAGATATCCCACTATGCAAAATCTAAGGGGAAAAACCTGAAATCCAAACCACTTCTGGACTCAAGACTTCAAGATAAAGGAAACTCAACTTTAGTACTGATTGACATTGCTACCATTATTTGCTGTTAATGGTAATCATGGTCACTATTTACTGAGTACATGTTATGTGCCAAGGACTAGTCCAGATATTTTTTTTTTTTAATAATTGTATCGAGAAACAAACAGCAATAAGACAGTTTCAAAACCGATTAGAACAGTTTCAATAATTAATACATTGCATATTGTACAAGATGCAGACATGATATCCTGTCCACAAACACTATTAGAACAAATCTTTCTATTCACTGAATTAAGAGAAAGTAGCTGTATATCTATCCTATTTTGAATATACAGATACAAAATGGTCGTTCATTTGTATCCCCTTTTTTTGTTTAGTTTTGTCACAGAAGGGTATTCCATTGTCATTTAAATATTGTAGGTGCGAGAATTCAGCAAAATATTCCAATATAGTCCAGTAGTCCATAGTAGTGGAAGGCAAGGAGAAAAGCTAGGAAACGGGACAGGGGCAAAGCCATGCATTTATATCTCAGGCAATGATCCTGAGAATCTTCAGCAGGCTTTTTTTTGTTTTGTTTTGTTTTTTACAAACAATCCCCAAGCTTTATTACACAGGTTGTGACCCCCTCCCCAAAGGCACTTCATAGGTAACAGCAACAACAGGACCCAAGCTGAAGCCTCATGGCCCTTAGAAGCTCTGGGCAGAAGGACAAAGGGTCTTGTTGAGGCAAGTCTGGCAGCGAGGATGGACGGGCAGGCAGATCTGCTGGCCAAAGCCCACCAATAGCCCGTTGACCTCACTCCATAGCTCCCTGGGCAGCCACTCTTCTAGGGCAATGCAGGTCTCCTCAGGGGATCTGGTCATTCTCTTGGTCCACCTCAGTCGATTAGCAATTCTGTGCACGTGTGTGTCCACTGCTAGCGTGTTGTCATCTGTCTGCAGGATGCTGTCTACTGTCAGACCCCGGGCCCGAAGTCGCTGCATGGCGCCTGCTGTCACCTGGTCTTTGGTCTGGCTGGAAAGCATCAGAGCTAGCAGCACCTGGTATCTTTGTACCTTGGGTGGGGCACTGGAGTCATAGCAGTGCTCAGCCCCTAGTTGGTCCACAGGCGCATCCTTCCTGCTTCTCATGGTGCGGATATTGGCTAGCTCCTGCTTCCAGTCCCGTGGCTCCCAAACTGTCACCTCAAGGGGGTCAGTCCCCTCATTTTTCTCACCATCTGAGGCCTCATAGGCCACGTGCAGTTTCTGCACCTTCCGCTGTCGTTTCACAGGCCTGTGTTTTTTTCTTCCTTTACCTGCAGCCACCTCTCGGTTCCCAGGCGGAGGGGGCTCTTCCCCATTTCCCAGCGACCCAAAGCCAGTTGCTTGGCTTTGGCTGCGAGTCACCATCCTCACCGCCGCTTTCATGTCTCTTCAGCAGGTTTTTGAAACTAGCAGTTAATTGGTAGGATTCTTACCCTGACTAACTATATATGCTGATACCTGTGAACTAAGCAACTGCACTGAAGACAGCAACATGCAATAGGAGAGCCATGCTTGAGTTACGTGAATCATCTCACACCACCCAAAGGAAGGAATGCTGCTGCAGTCTCCACTTCACATCGGGTGAATCAAAGAATTTTCTAGAAGAATGAGGTACTTGAGGTCACCCAGCCAATAAGCAGTAGGTTGGGGCTTCCAGTCCAGGTCTGAACCCCTCAACATTAAGAATTTTCCCCGGAGCCCTCTGAGGGAATTCAAGGCCTGGTTAGACATCCCATAGATTGATAGCAGCATCAGGAACTACTCCTTCCAACCCTCCCAATCAAAAGAGATCATTTACCACAACCCCAGAAAGCACGAAACCTAAAACCAAGGAAGGACTTTGAATTTCCGGTTCATAACATACGCACGAGGAATCCATGTAAGGACAAATGAAAAACATGACCTATCTGTCACTAAAGCAATTTGACGTTGGTGGAATGTGACATGTGACTAAACCACACGTCCTGCTGGATCCTGTCTCCACCCCAGGACCTCCCTGCATGGACCCAAAGAGATGTAGTGACCCCACTCCGTGCAGGTGACCAAGGAGATAGGACAGGGCACAGGGGCATGGACCCCCACTCAGTAATGCCACCCAGCTCCTCCTCTCTAGGACAGCCACAATTTCATGACCCACCAAGAGATCTGGTGACATTAACCTTCCGTCACTAACTTCAGGGTAGTTTTCTATTTTATCAAAGTTCTTCTTTAAAAATGTACAAATCCCACGAACCATTTTAAAGTGTAGAACTCTGTGGCATTTAGCACATTCACAACGTTGCATAACCACTGCCTCTGTAAAGTTCCAGAACACGTCCGTCATGTACAGAAGAAAACCCATGCCCACCTGCAACCATGCTGTAGCTCCCGCCAGCCCCTGGCAACCACTAACCTGCTTTCTGTCTGGCTTCTTGTACTTTGCATAATGCGTTCAAGGCTCACCCATGTCACAGCATGTGTCAGTACCTCCTTTTTACAGCAGGGGGATACGTGTACGCTCTGTTTTGTTTCTGTGTCCATCAGCTGAGGTTGTCCATCCCTTGCTCCAACCTTTTGGTGGCTGTGCATTGCACGGCTGCTGATGGTGATGGTAATGACGGCAGAGAGAATAAAAGAGTTGATGATAGATGTACAAATGTTTGTGTGGACACCTAGAACTCTGGGCATATTATACCTTCTGCGGGCTCACGTGGTAACTCTGCTGAACCACCTGCACCATTGCACATTTCTTCCACCTATGGTTCCAGTTTTTCCATATGACAAAATTTGATCTCATTTCAACATCGTCTTCATGGTCCCCATCATCATCATCCAAGTGAGGGCTTAACAAAGCATTGCCATAATGTCCCCTGGGTGCTTACTGTGGGACAGCCAACCATACCACCTCCTCTCAGCCTCTACTCAGACCTTACGTCATTTAATTCTCACAACAATCTTGTGAGGCTGGAAAGATAACAAGGCTCTGGAAAAGCAGAGTTGTTTTCCCGAGGCCACTTCTCTCATCCCTTTGCTCCAACCGTAGAGCCCATTTGCTACGTGACTATCCAACTTACAGCACATCTGAATGCATCCTCCCAGCCAGGCAGAAATCAAAGTCCCCATTTCCTATGGATTTCAAGCATATTCCTGTCACAGGAAGGAACTAGATTTAATGCTGAATACTATGGGCTCCATGGAATCCACAGTGTATGTTATGAGACCCATTTTTCAGATAGAAAAACTGATCCCAGAGAAGAGAAAGAACATTCCCAGTGTCATTCACCTAAGAAGCCTCATGATTATCCAGTTTCAAACCTCACATTCTGTCCCCTGCCCCATGTAAACACCGTTTCCAAAGCTACCATTTTAATTGTCAGGTTCAACTGATCTTGTGGCGGGGCTGTTCCATCTCTGAAATGCAAGGAGCCACAATCACCATCCTCTGGACATTTGTCACCCTTCCTGTTAATCCCACCAGTTCTGTTCCACCTTAGAAGTACTGCGGTGAAACACCACCCTGTGCAGTAGCTCTGCGAGACAGCAGAGTTGTATCCTGGAGGTAGGGGTTCGAGCCAAGCCATGGAGATGTTAACTGCAGCCTGAACTCTCACAAGTACAGTCTGGGGGTGTTGGGGGCTAGAGGCAACTCTCAGGAACCCATTTTCCACACTGATTCAAATATGTCCATGCTGCTGGAGGAAATGGGGTCTGCTGTTGGCTACCCTGGGTTCTGGGGAACCACGGTGCTGAATGCCCACGCCCATGCCACTGCAGCTCCCCACAGCCACCCATGGACTTGTGGGTGCAGCCGAGGGACAGCGCACTGGAAGGCAGATTCCTCCATCCCAGCCCATCCCAGCAACCCTCTGTCCTCCTCTTGATTCACTTCACTACCAGCCTTCACCACTGAGTGGGATCCCTCTGTTGTACATTCGGCCATCCTGGTGATTTTGCTCTTTAACAAGCTGCAAAGACTGGATTAGCAAATACTGCACAGTGCTCCCAGGACAGATTTGGCGTTAGCTTCCATGTGTCTCTAGTCACAGGTTTTCACCCACTGATGCATAGATCAATACATTTAATGCATGACTCTGTGTAAACACACCCAGTTAACCAACACAGCTGATTCGCTAAGACTGAGCCCACAGTCCATAGCTGTGTGACTTCATCCCAAGTGACACATGTCGCCTGACACATGCCTCTTTCCCATAAGGCACATCACAGCTTCCATGCTGTCAGGAACACGGGACAGAACTTCAGTACTATCCTATCCATGGGCCACTTTCCACAGCCAAATCACCAACAAAGAGCATTGCAAATATGGAAACGCCACAATAAGGTCAAGGCTGAATTTTTGGACTCTTGCTCACGCTATGAGAGCTGACGCAGGCAGATACATGTCACCCTGTTCCACCCCAGCCGGGAATGAGCCCATCACTTGATAAACTTGTACTACTCTTCTTGTGCAAGAATTGATTGGGGGTACACATCAACTTTAGCAAGAGCGGATTCACAAATATGGACTCCTGTTATGGTTTGTATCTAGTTATCCCCCAAAGCCTCATGTAGTCATTGTGGTGGGCTTCTAGAGTTTGTGATTAATTCCGGATCCAATGCTGGGATTATGGGAGTGAGTGCTGCTGGGATTATGGGAGTGAGTGCTGCTGGGATTATGGCTGTGAGTGCTGCACCCATCCTGGGGCAGATAGCCTGAAGCAATATAAGGAAAGAAGAGGGGGCTCCCCTCCACCTCTGCTGCTGTTGTAGTTGCCTCTGCTCCTGCCCTTTTGCTCTTGCTGTTTTGCTGTTTTCCACCCACATGAATGGTTGCCCTCTGCCTTGTGCCTGTCTGCCTTGGAGTCAGCTGAGTATGGACTGAAACCTCCACAAACTGAGCTAAGTCAACCTTTCCCTCCTTCCTTTTGGGCATTGGGTATTTGGTCTCAGCAACCAGAGAAAAGTAACTGAGACAACTCCATAAACAGGGAGCACTGAATGTATTTATGTATTTATTTATTCATTTATTTTTTTAACGTAGTAGTAGAGATTGCAATCCTCCTTCCTTGGCCTCCCAGAGTGCTGGGGTTACAGGCATGTACCACTATTCCCTGCTTTTCTTTCCTTTTTAGGTCATCTTTCCACTTACAGGAAACACTTTAGAGCTTCTCTCAGGCATAACCAAGTTATCAGCTTCACTGGTCTTGTGTTTGAGGCTATTGTTAGCTAAAACAAAGGTTACTTGAACTCAAGCACTATGATACATGAGTGATCGTTACATCTCTGACAAAGCTAAACAAAAAAGGGGATATAAATGAAGGACCATGTTGTGTCTGTATATACAAAATAGTTAGGATACATATACAGCTACTTTCCCTTAATTCAATGAGAAGAAAGATTTGTACTGTTAGTGTTTGGACAGGATATCATGTCTACATCTTGTACTATGAATAACTATTATGAAGACAACAAGATGCGATGTATTAATTATTGTAACTGTCCTACTAACCTGTTTTGAAACTGTCTCTTTGCTATTTGTTTCTCAATAAAATTAATAATAAAAAAGACAACCAAGGGGCATCCAAGTGACTATCAGGTGGATAGCACATGCTTCGTGGATACTCTGGACCAAAGGGTGATTCATGTCCCAGGTGGCTGGAGCCGGTTGGCTCAAGGCTCCATCACCTTGCTCTGAACAGCTGACAACTTCAAACTTACAAAATGCTTTATTTCTGGAATTTCCCGTTTAATATTTTTGACAGTGTATCACAGTGATAAAAAGCAAACCCACAGATGAGGGGTGAGGATTGCACCACCATATTTATGATTGTACTTCATGAATACATGTTAGTGTTACAGGATGATGACAGAGGCATTTCACATATCCTAATCAATTTCAATCACAATAACCTCCCCCTGTTTGTCCCCTCCCCGTCTCCTACTAAAAAAGAAGCAGGCCTATGAGCTGAATAGATAACCAAAGGGTATGTGAAAGAAGCTCAGATAACCAAAAGGGATGTGAAAAAATATTCAACATCTCTAGCCCTAAGAGAAATGAAAAGTCAGACTACACTGAGATTCCATCTCATCCTGCTCAGAAGAGCTAACATTAAAAATACAGAAGACCACCAGGGTTCAGTCCCTGACACCATGTGCCAAGCTAGCCCCACACCCAGCACCTGTGCCAGCCACCGAGACCAGGCTTAGGGGCACACGCCTGTAGTCCCAGCCCTGGAGAGGCTGAAAACAGGAGGATCACTACGAGTCCAAGCTGCATAGTGAGACCCTGTACCAAGTACATTAAAAAAGAGAAGAAGACCATAACTACTGGTAAGAGATGAGGAAAAAGGAACTCTCTACATACTTGGTGGGAATGTAAACTATAGTCCCTGTACTGGACCCAGCTCTTCCCTTGTAGGTATCTATGTGTTAAAGACCTCCTATCACCGTGATCTGTGCATGCCCAAGTTTACACCAGCACAACCTATAATAGCCAACCCTTGTAAGTGGCCTATATGTCTATCAACAGATGCTGAATGGCTAAAGAAATCCTGGCATTTGCACGCAGTTGGGTACCTCTCTGCCAAAAGGATAAGCTTGAGTCACCTGCAGGAAAATGAATGTGAATCAGACATACAAACTTAATATCCCATGTTTTCCTCCCTATGAGAAACCCAACTTATAAATAAGTTAAAGAACAAAGTAAAAGATAACAAGAAGCAGGGAGTAAGACTTTTGCAAAGGGGAAAAGAAACCAAGAGCTGGAGGAACAGGGGAAGGAAGGCAGGGAAAGGAGATGAAAGCAATATTATGATTCGTTATGTGCAGGCAGCACCTCCCCGTGAAGGCAATTATCACGTGCTGCAAACATGGACTCAGAAAAACTGAAATTTAAAAAAGACACCAAAGTTGTCAAGATGGAAAAAAGAAATTAAGAAGTCATTATGGAGAGCCCTCCAAAACTTAAACATCGAGAAATCATATGGCGACTCCTCAAAAAATTAAACACAGACATACAATTTCGGCTAGCTGAAATGGCACTCTGGAGCACATTTCCGAAAGAATTAAAGATGGGATCCTATAACGAGAATCTGTGTTTACAGCGGTGCAATTCCCAGCCAGCTGCGGAAACAGCCTGCACGCCTGTCCACAGATGGACGCATGAAGAAGATGTGGCATGTGTACACACTGAAATACTACTCAGCCTTAAAGAACAATGAAATCATATCACTGGAAGGAAAATGAAAGGGACTAGCAACCATCATACTGAGTGAAATAAGCCAGAGCCAAGAGGTCAAATGTCATGTACACTATCCATTTTTAAGTCAGGTGGGTTCAGCCTTCCCATGACCAAAATCTCAGTCCCATCAGAGCTACCCTCGCTGAGAAGCGAGGTCTGGTGGCCAGGGGAAGGCAATACTACGATGTCTGGCCTTGACTTTGCCCCTCTGGCTCTGTATCCGAGAAAAAGGCATGCGCCAGGGAGCCCCCTCAGCTGCAGCCTGGCTCCCATGCCTGTCACAGGGCAGAGTGGTCAGCAACAGAGGCCTTGCCTCCAGGGCTCCCCTAATTCCAGAACTTTCTGCCATTCCATCACTCTGCCTTCCTTGAGTGACAAGCGTTATGTTAGCTTCATAACCTCTTGTGCTGATAAATGCAGGAAACCTGAACGTGGCCTGCAATGACCTAGCATGCTGTGAAGCGCCCTGTTTTTGTGTCCAGACAAGTGACTTGGGGAGCAGTTTTCCAAATTCTTTGTCTTTCTCCTCAGCAGGCAGATTCCATGGGCTGGCGCTTGCCTGGATCTCTTTCTCTCTCTCAATTCCTCTCCACAGAGCAGTGTTTGGGAAGCTTTCTGGCCTGGCGTGGCTGGAGGTAAATTTGTTCATCTTGTGCACACAGCTTCAACCCACAGGCAGGGAGAAATGTGGCCATTTCTAGAAGCAAAGTGTTAAGCAAACCCTTCTCAACCTTTTTAACTCCTAGTATCCATGAAAGATACATTCATGGGCACCTGGGACATCGAAGCAAGCACCAGGCAAGATAATGCCTCACCACAGAATCCAGTAGGGCCACTGAGCTGACTCGCAACCCCAGCCCCACCACTTACTAGCTGTGTGGCCTTGACTCAATTGCTTAACCTCTCTAAGCTCCTGTTTTGAATACAGTAAGAGAATGATCAAAGTACCCACTTCGTATGACTGTTCAGAGAACTGGTGATAGTGAAACATCTTGTTGCTATCATTATTTAGTAGTAATTCTGTTCTGGTCCCCATGGCAGAATTTGTACGTGCAGCTTTTGGTTAGACACCTACTTATATACCGGGCACTTTCATCTAGAGAGCTTCTACCTCCGCACTGAACCTGAGACATCCACCCACTGCACGATCAAGATTCAGCGTAAAAAGGTAATAAGGCTCACTCGCAACTTGGACGCTGACTGCATGTTGAAGTGTATTTGGAAACACTGGTTAAAAACTAACATTGTTCCTCAGAAGGCTAAACGAAAAAAGACTAGAAAATGGATTCAAACAGACCTTGTACACAGGGGTCACTATAGCCTCTTCAGGGCAGCAAAAGGGAGAACAACTGAAAGACCGTGGACAGGTGGATGGTGAGCCAAAATGTGGTCCATCTGTATAAGCAGTCATTCTTTCTTAAATCTTTTATGTATGTATGTATGTATGTATGTATGTATGTATTTATTTGGTGGCCAGCATGGCATGTGGTACCAGGGATCAAACCCGGGTCCTTGTGCTTGCCAGGCAGGCGCTTAGACCGTCCAGCTATTCTCCCCAGCCCCAATCAATCGTGGTTCAGGAAAGGAAGGGAATTCTGATATGCGCTGCAACATGGCGAGCTTTGAAAGTAGTATGCTAAGAGAAGCAAGCTGGCCACAAAACGTGGCATGATAGGTCTCCATTTATGGGATTGCTCCAGAAAAGGCAAGTTTAAGAAGACAGAATTGGAATAGCGGTTCCTGCTGCTACCTGATGGAGGGGCTGGGATCGCACAACGGATACAGTTTGTGAAGAGGGAAAAGTTCTGGAGTTGGAGGATGATGGTGGCGAGGTCACAACAGTGCGACTGCAGCTCGGGCCGTGTCCACTTAGAAATGGTCGGTTTTCTTATGTGCATGTTA
>NW_004524655.1:3597920-3607265 GCF_000260255.1 Octodon degus
GGTCAATAATTTCTGACAATGCCAGTTAAACAGTGGACCCAATGCTATTATGGGCTACTGGACTCTTTTAGAATATTTTGCTGAGTTTACACACCTATAATATTCAATAACAGAACTTAGAAAAGATGGGGTATGCCAATGAATGTCCATTTTGTATCTGTGTATTCAAAGTGGTTGGGATAAATATATAGTTGCATTCTCTTAATGAATAGGATGATTTGTTCTAATGATGTTTGTAAATAGGATCACAGGTCCGCATCTTGTACAGCAATTAACCGCTAAGAAGAATATATGCAGTGTACTGTTTGTTGAAACTGTACTTCTGATTTGATTTGGACCTGTCTCGTTGCTATCTGTTTATCAATAAAATTTTGAAAAAAAAAATGAACATCAGCTGAGTTCTAAGTGGTTCTTTCATGCAACTCCTGGAACACCAAAAACTACCTGCGTGGCTTCAGTGAGCTTTGTCTTGGACACCCAACATCTAGCACAGAACCAGGAGGACAGATGGGTACTAGATGGGAATCCCACCTTAATTAATTAGTAACAGTGTCATGGTTGGGGAGGGGCTAGTTCAGGGAGTGTCACCCGAGCTGATGCCTGGAGGATGAGTGCCCGTTATGTAGGTAAAGAAGGAGGGACAAATGTCTAAGCCTGAGCCACTAGATGTGGCCCACAGGAGGAAAAACGAGGATCCAGGGGGCCAGGGACAGACAGTGAGGACAGCAGGGAGGCAGTGGAGAGAGAAGCGAGAACTGCAGGCCAACATAGAGCACTGAGGACTTCTTCCAAGGGCGGTGCCAACACTGCTCCTTGGTGACCCCCACCTGGTGTGACAAGCCCACTGCATCTGAGTCGTGGACCTGCCATGACTGCAGATTAGGCCACGAACTCCTGGAGGCCGAGGACCACATCCTCATACCACCAGGGCACACAGTTGACCCTGATAAATACTCTACTAGTGTAACCCAAGAGAGACCTACGCAATGGGCCTTCCCAGCAGCTTTCCCTTCCCAGCACCCAGCCTGCAGCTGGAGCTCAAGCATTCCTCCAAGGACGCATCCAAAGGATATTTCTGAAAGGCAACACTGCCAAGTCCACAGATAAAGAACCAATGCTTTATTAAAAAATACCCTCCCAGATCTAAACAATCATTAATCTTTTTAATTGATAAGAATCAAAGATCAAGGTGGAGCCATGCATGCCCACATATTAGCAATGCATACCATCTTAGTATCCTCCTGTCTCTAGTACTAAGCCTACATGGCAGTCCGGGGGTACCAGTAAAAAGGCCCCAATTACTCAGAATTACTCAGTTGCTGCAATGGTCTGAATGTGCTTGTGGTGAGCAGAGGCAGAGTCTTTACGAAGGGTGATGATAAGGATCTTAAAGCATTCCCCAAAGCCCAGGCAGGAAAGCCTTGGTCTCCAGCTTCTTGCTATTGAGAAATGGTGGAACCTTGAAGGCATATGGCCCAGTGAGAGGACTTCAGGTCATTGGGGGGAGCTCTTGAAGGGGCCTGCAGGACCCTAGGCTCTTCCTATCTCTTTTGTTTTCTAGCAGTGAGGTAAGCAGTTTGGACGGTCCACATACTTCCACTATGTTGTGCTGCCCTACCACAGGATTGAAAACCAGCTGACTATGGGCTGAGCCTCTAAAACTTCAAGCCAAAATAAACCTTGGCTGGCTCTGGCATTTATCACAGCAACGGAAAGCTGACCAACATGAGGTAATCAGGGTCAGATGAGGTCATGGGACAGGGGCTCTCATGATGGGATTTACCTGAATTGGCACCTCACTGTTCTCACTGGGGTTGGGGGTGGGGATTCCTCTGCCGAGTTAGGATGCAACACGAGGCCCTTGTGAGACGCCAGCATTATGCTAACGGAGATCTCAGCCTCCAAGATCACGAGCCACTGTTCTTGTTAGTGACACAGCCTGTAGCATTCAGTTATAGCAACGGAAAACAGAGTAAGATACTTCGCTGTTCATTCTGCACTTGTTACAGAGTCTCAGTACAGGCCAAGTACTTGTAAGATTCTGGAGTCCCAGCTGGTGTCTAGCTCCCTTTCCTGTGTCTGTAATAACTCTTCTTATCATGCAGTCAGAGCCACTGGAGACTCAATAAGGAAACTGACGTTGATATAGCACCTACTGTGTGCTGCAAGCTGCACTGGACATTCTCTGGGCGCCACCTTGTTTTCACTCCACAGCAACACCAGGGACAGGCTGGGTGGGGAAAGGACACTGGGGATGGCCAGGTTACCTACAGTGACACTCAGCTCAGAGACAGCGATCCAGAAGGTGAAAGTAATAACAACCCCAAAAATGCTAATGGGTTTTTTGAAAGAGAAACAACAAAGTAAAATCCATTGTGTTTAAGGGTAAAATGATTTCACAGATGACTGGATTCAATAAATATTTACTGAGCTTACTGTAGGATGGCTGCTATATGCCCGGTGCTCAGTATACAAAAATAAATAAATAAATGACCATGACAATGATTGCAGTTGCCCTTCGTGGAAAGCTTACCATGCCCCGCGCACGACTCCAAATGCCTCCCCGTTACCTAATTCAACCCTGACACAGGAACATGCCCAGATTTCCCCTACTTTACAGCTGAAGGATAAGCAAGAGGCGGCCCGTGATGCCAAGGGCCATGCAGTGGTGCAGAGGAGAGGAGATGCATTAAGCAAGACACCGGGCAGCATGCTGATGGCACCAGGTGGAGGGTTCAGATCCTGACCCCACCTCTCTGCACCACTGCATGCCAAGGGCCATGCAGTGGTGCAGAGGAGAGGAGATGCATTAAGCAAGACACCGGGCAGCATGCTGATGGCACCAGGTGGAGGGTTCAGATCCTGACCCCACCTCTCTGCACCTGCTCCCTCATCTGTGAATGAGGACAGGGTCACCACCTCTCATAGGATTGTTTTCAGGGTCTGAAGTGAGTTAACATCTTTTTAAATATGTGCCTCAGTTTGGGTTCTAGCAGTGATGAAGCGACCCATCGCTCTCTCCCATCGGTGAAAGCCCACAACTGACATATACGAGAACGAGGCATCCAGAGTCCCACAAATCTATCATGGAAACGCCACTCAGAGTCAGACACACACACTGTGATGGTTAATCTGGATCTCTAATCTGATTGGTCTGAGAGATGCCTAGGAAATTAAAAAAAAAAAAAAGCATGCTGTGGGAGGGCACCTCTGGAGATGATTGGCAGGTGAGATAGCAAATTGACAAGGAGACCCACCCTGACTACAGGTGACATCCTCCAATAGGTAGAGGTCTGGATGGAACAAAAGCCAATGAAGGAGGAAGCTTTCTTCCTTTCCCTGCTTCCCAGACACCAAAGCGAGAGTAGTTTTCCACTGCCACCCGCTTCCACCATGATGGTTTGCCTCACCTTAGGCCTAAGGCAATAGAGCCAGCTGACCGTGGACTGAAACTCCTGGAACTATGAGCCAACATCACCCTGTCTTCCTGTAAGCTGTGGCTCTCAAGTATTTGGTCACAACGCTGGAAAGCTGATGAACACGTGGACTCAAATAAACAGGAAAGCATTCATTGGAGGGTTCCATGCAATTTCTTGTTCACAAATGGATGACATGAAACAGGAAATCCAGAGAAGAACCCCAAAGCCACTGGCCGGACTGGTGGCCCTGAGAAGTCATATGGACAAGATTTCACATGCAGAGGTCTCAGACTGACTGCTGCAGAACCCAAATCACTGTGCTTCCTCTGAGCATGGGTGGAATTTGGATTGTAGGTAACACACTTTACTGACCTGAAGTAGGAAAAGTCTCTGACCAGCTTGATTTGTATGACTGTGTTGCTGTCTTTCTGTCTGTCTCTGTCTCTATCTCTTTTTCTCTCTTTCTGTGTTTCTTTGTCTCTGTCTATTAGTTTGTCTCTCTGTCTCTGTCTCTGTCTTTCTGTCTCTATCTCTGTCTCTCTGTCTCTCTCCTCTATGTGTGTGTCTCTTTGTCTCTGTCTGTGTCTGTCTCTCTGTCTCTCTCCTCTCTTCTCTCTCTCTCTCTCTCTCTCTCTCTCTCTCTCTCTCTATGTGTGTGTATGTCTTTCTCCATTAAAGGCTATATGTTTAAAGTTTAGATAGTTGGACCTCTAGGCCAGAGAATCTCAAACTTGAACACACACATGACGATGTCCCAGGGAGCTCATGGAAACATCAGCTTGGGGCCCCACCCCTCAAGTTCCCGATGCCTGGGCCCTGGGGTGGGCTCTGAGATGTTGCATTTCCAACAAGTTCCCAACTGCTCGTACTGCTGCAGGGTCAGGAGTCTCATGTTGAAAACCACTTGTCTAGACTTTAAGATTAACACCTTTCACTGTTTCCCTCAAATGAGGTCAGAATGCTCCATACATCTTCCTGGGAGGCAGTTGCAGAGATCTCCAACCTTTTCTTCTCATTCCATAAGACAGGAGGCAGAAAGGAAGGCCAAAGAAGTAGCTGTCAGCAGAAAGCGACTGCACAGCCCTCTCCTGCCAGTGCCTGTGACCAGACGAGGCTGGGAGGCATAGCTGGCCGGAGCTGCACACAGCCTGCCCTCACTCAGACCCGGTGGAGTCATTGCATGGCTCCCCTCAGGCATCTTGAGAGATGTCTCTGCCCCGTGCCGCCCCAGGAATCCATCACGGCACCCTTGAGAGGCGCCTACCATGGCTGCCTTTTTACTGATGGTGAAATTAAGGCAAACAAGGCTGGCTGAGGCCATGCAGCAGGAAGAAGCAGCCCCAGGCTTGGAACCCAGGTCATTTGAGTCCATGTTCAGAACTCTTTCGACTACAGAACTCATCTTTGACCCAACTACTCTGCTCTGCCTTTCCCTCTCGTGACACTTTTTGGCCAGTGGAAGTCCTACCCTCCACTGTTGCTCCCTGTAACCAACTCCTTCAGGTTCTACAAGGAGCTATGGCGTGTCAGGGACCCGCAGACCCCACAGGGAGCCCGATGGGCGGGTCCTCACCCCTGTTGGCTGCAGAGCAGTGGCATGGACAGGTGATCACCACAGAGTACGCAAAAGATCAGACACGGGGTGCATTTGGCGGGTCTGAGAGTTTCAAGGGGAGACAGCATCTTCACTGAGCCTGGACCGCAGGAGAGGGGAGGAAGACCCTGACCAAGCAGCACCAGGTCTCGCTCCGCCACCCTGACCCCTGCCACTCCCAGTGGCTTCCCTTGGCTGCTCGGGGCCACAGCCCAGGTATGTATCTCCCATCCCAGGAATGTGCATTCCAGAAAAGCAGGAGTACCGACGACCTTGTTTACTGCGGTGCCTTCTCCCGGCTGGAGCTGAGAGGAACGCTTGACACTTACAGGGTGGATGCACGAGGGAGCAGCAGGGCCCGTCAACTCTGACAGGAGAACACTCTCTGGGTAGACAAGGTGGAAAGGCTTTCATGAGGAGCGACAGGACCAGAGCTGCTCTCTAGAAATGTCACTCTGGCTGTCGGAGGACGTGAGAGTGTCGGGGAGGGTAGCTGAGCAGCAGGGAGGCTGACATGGAAATCCAGCAGGCCAGAAAGACTGGGCCAGCTGGGCCAGCAGTGGATGAGGAGGAGCGAGACTCACCCAGACAGGGACAGGCAGATTCAGAGGAGGCCGAGGACAGGAGCAGGAAAAATGCACAGCTCCACCACAGCTGGTCCTGCTGCAGCAGGGAGTGACACTGTATTCCACTGAATAAATGTGCTGTTTACATAAGAACTAGAAACGTATGTGCTACCCCTCACCCTCCGTTCTGCAGTCTCTAAATATAAGGTGCACTTCTCTGAGCATAGGAAGTGTCTATTTTGATACAAAAGAAGCTTATAACAGGTGAAGTCCCTGGCATTCCCTCCAGGAGCAAGACCGAGCAGCATGACCAGAAACAGGAGCTCCCGAGTTGCAGACACAGCTGGCTGCACCATGTGTGACACTGGCCTTCTCTGCCTCAGTGTGCGCATCTGTAAAATGGGATCATGGAAGGCCATGGATCCTTGCAGAAACCAAAAGGGGTCCTGTGCGCCTCGGGTTTGGTGCCCTGCTGGGTGCAAAGCAAGCCCTCCGCCACAAGAGCTATCCTCAGGAGTCCCCAGCACTTAAATCAAGTCACCGGCCTCGCCCTGCCCCCACCCATGCCCCTCTGGCTCTGCGCCCAAGTCTGACTCACCCAGCTCACTCTCGGTCCTCACTGCTGGTTGGCTGCTATTTCCCCAGAGCCGGCTATGTCATAACGTGATCGATGCGCCCAATCACAAAAATAACCAGTTATTTTGATGTGAGCTGTGTCATCCCTAAAAATAACCCAGCAGCTTGAAAGTGAAGGCGCCACAGCAGAACTGGGTTCTGTGGAGGGTGCGTGTGCACACACATGCACACACATGCACACACATCCTCTCACATACACACAGCCTTATACACTCACACATATACCCATATTCACACACACACACACACACACACACACACACACACACACTCTAGTGCTCAATTGGCTATGCTCACACTTGCGCTCCTGCACACTCAGATGCATATGTGCATGCATGTGCATGCATAGGTACACTCGCCTGTGCATATGATCATATACACACTCATGCACACGCTTACACTCATGCTCTTGCACACTCATGCACACACGTGCATACACTCATGCACATATACACAGAGAATAGTCATTTTTATTCTTTTTTAAATGTATTTGGTTGTTGCAGTGTCTCACTACACAGCTCAGACTCGTGGTAATCCTCCTGCTTTCAGCCTCTCCGGCGCTGGGATTATAGGCGTGCGCCACTATGCCCTGACTCTGGCCAGCTCAGCCTGTTGCGGAGATCGAACCCTGGTCCCTGTGCTTGCCTAAGTAGGTACTTTAGTCCGCTGAGCTTGTCATTTTTAAACAGGGGAAGCACACTAGCTTTAACTACTAGGAAAAAAAGCCATTTCTCCCCTAATCACTACAAACAGAGGACAGTGACATTTCATTAGCAAGCTCTTGCCCTGAGCAGCCCAGACAGGACAGAGGAGGTAGTTTTGCAGGCTGGTGGCTGCCCCCAGGCCACAGCCGAGCCGCAGACTCCAGTCTGACCTGCAACTTCCTGAATGTGTCTGTCCTTAATTCTAAGCTGGTGTCACACAGCAAGAGATGCCCCACGGACACATCACCAGGCTCGCATCACCAAGGACGAGGACACTGCTCATCACGCTGCCTGCCACAAAGAACCATCGCCGCTGCTAAAAGTGCCTGGGAGGAAATTCATTCTTTCTTCCTGGAACAACTCGCTTCTCCTGGTGCACTGCAGGGGTTTGGATGTGGAGCTTTAAACACCTGGATTCTTCAGAAAGCAGATGAAGCTGAACCAGTCAGAGATGTTACCTTCTAATGATGCTGCCATTGCCCCTCCTCGCAGGCCTCACTTGGCCTTCTGGAAATCGATGATATCTTTTTGCAAGGGGCTCAGCACACCAAGCAGAACAGGCCAGCATTGCAGGAAGAGGTGCAGATGCTCAGGGATCAGCTCTGGGCTCTGGGAGGAATCTGGACCCTCCTGGGCGACCCAGAGAGTCACTCCCCACCTGCAGACCCCAGATGTAGGAGCAGAGGAGGCCAGCTTGCAGGCAGAAGAGTGTGGCAGGAGCACGGAGGGTAGAATTGCTGGAGGCTGGGTTTAGACACAAGCTCTGCCTCTCATTACCTAGGCGTTGGTAAGCCAGGGGCATCAGAGCCTCACTCTCTGGTCTGCAAATTGAGGAGCAGGGCATCTACCAAAATGGCAATGGTAAGAACTCAATGAGATAATATAAAGAAATCACACACCAGCACACACTGAAATAAACAAGAAACAAGATGGCACTACCATCTACATCCTGGTAGGTACAACAGGGAATGGATCTAGGAGTCATGTAAGCCTCCAGGCCTGTGTCGGATGTCTGACAGTGCCTGCTGGAGCTTGAAGCCAATCAACCTCCCCATGTTGGGCGTAGTGTGGCTTCACAGTCCCCTGGCCAGGTTCAAACCCCCTTCTTGCCCCTTTCCAGGACCTTGTCTTTCATTGCTCCCAGGCCTGGCTCTCCTCAGATGTAACATGGAGCCAGCAGAGACAATGTCCACCTGCTCACCTCTTCAACTGGCTAAGCACTAGTCGTGGAGCAAGCTTGGACTTGGAACCCGGCAATACATGGGAGAAAAATCATTCCAGCTGCCACCACCTGGGGCCCACCGTGCGATAGAGAAGAAACCAACACACAGAGAAGCTCAGGGACCCTAAAAGACCTAAATACAGAGCTACTACCCGACCCAGCAATCCCATGCCTAAGGGGTCATGCCCAGCTGAAAACAGGTGTGCACACAAATCCTTGTACACCAATGTTGATTCACAATAGCAATATTCACACTAGCCTAAAGCCAGAAACAACCCAAGTGCCCATCGGATGGGCCAACAAAACATGGCCTCTCCGTGCAATGGAATATTACACAACTGTAAGAAGAAATAACATCCCTGCTGCAACATGGAGGATCTTTGGAAACGTAAATGTCAGAGGCCATTTATACAGAATTTCTAGAACAGGCCAGTTCTTAGGGAGAACAAGCAGATACGTAGCTCCCAGGAACTGGAAGACAGGAAGCAACTACTTAATGATATCTATTTGGGGTGATGAATATGTTTAGGAAATAGGTAGGGGTGGTGGTTGCATGTAAATGTGGCAAATACTCCTGAATTGTGCGTTTTAAAAAATGGCCAAAATAGCAAAATTTTATCTCAATAAGAAAATGTCTTTTGGGCTGGTGAGATGGCTCAGTGGTCTAAAGCACCTACTTAGAACAAGCTTAGCAAAGCACAGGGACCAGCACCACATGCCAGCCAGCCCCGCCCCCCTGGTGGGCTGAGCTGGCCACACACACACACACACACACACACAAATAAATAAAATTTTTTTTAAAAAAATGTCTTTAAAAAAAATCACAAATGAGCTAGAGTGTAACTTAATAGTGGAGCGCTTGTCTAGCACACATGAAGTCCTGGGTTCTATCCCCAGCATCACAGGTAAAAAGTCCACCCATGATGGGTGAACAGCCACTGTAGAGGCCTCATTCTCTCTAAATGCAAGGCTCGGAGTGTTAGCATCAGGATCCAAGCACACTGGTGTTTGCGCCTCAGCACTGCTGTATGACCAGGCTGTATGACTTTGGACAACTCACTTGACATCTCTGAGCCAGTTCTCAAACCAATAGCAGTGCCTATAGCTGAGGGTTGTTATGAATTCAATAGACACAAACAACAATGCCCAGCTCTTCCTGTTGGATAGAGAGTGATGGTCATTAAGTCATAGGACTGTCCTGCTA
>NW_004524655.1:3608282-3609805 GCF_000260255.1 Octodon degus
TATACAGCTGCATTCTCTTAATTCAGTGACTAGAGAGATCTGTTCTAATAGTGTTTGTGGACAGGATATCATGTCTACATCTTGCACAATGAATAACCACTAAGACAACAATATGCAATGTATTAATTATTGAAACTGTGCTAGTAATCAGCTTTGAAACTGTCTCATTCCTATGTGTTTCTCAATAAAATTATTTTTGAAAAAATAAATAAATAAAATCATGATTTATCTGTGTGGGAAAAAAAAAAAAAGTGATGGTCATTAAGAACCCAGGGCGCCTAAGTGATGCCAAAACCCCCCTTCCCCCCCCCTGAGCTGTGCTTTACTGTGAGCAGGGCACAGTGGATGTGAAGGCAGGTGATCTGCCCTCAGGGCTCAGCCTCCAGAGCCCCATGAGACCAGCCACGCACCTGCAAGGTGGCAGAAAAGGTGGGTGGGACTGCAAGGTGACACCTCCAGGGCATGTGCCTCCCAGAAGCCCCCAAGGCACGGCACGGCCCCACTCCCAAGCTGGGATGAGTTGGCTCTAGGAGGGCTGCAGTTCACCTCTGGCCGGAGTTGAGAAGGCAGGATTCTAGGAGCAGGATTCTAGGACTCCATTGCAGTCATAAGAACAAGGGGCCAAGGCGGCTGAGGTCGGAGGGCAAGCGCACCCCAGCCCATCCAGAGGACCAGTCTCCTATTGCTGTTTCCTTCCTTGCCCAGAACTCCTTTTTTTTTTTTTTTTTTTTTTTTTTTCAGAACTTGGGATTGAACTCAGGCCCTTGTGCTTGCCAGGCAAGTGCTTATTCTACTGAGCCATCTCCCCAGCCCCCCAACACTCCTGACTACTGTGCCCCGGAGTCACCAAGGCCTGGAAAGAAAGGAGCCCTGGGGGAAAAGGGGGTGCTGAACTGGACCCGCTCGGTTGAGGACAAGCAGAATCTGCTAGGCTGGAGCAGGGCCTGGGCAGCCAGAGAGGCAGGGAGTGCGTGTCCCTGAGGGAGGGCATCAGGTTGTGGCTGGGGAGTCCAGAGGGGCCTTAATGAAGCGCTGTACATGATCAAGGCTTCATGCTATGGAAACCGATCCCTGAGAAAGGATGCTTGAGAAGTAGCGGAGGTGTGGGGCGGTGAGCCAAGCCAGCCCTGGGCCCGGGAGCCACCAGGAGCAGCAGAGCGCACTTCTGGGTGTGTGGGGGTGGGCCCTAAAGGCTCACCTTGGGCACTGCACCCAGTCCCTGGCCCTGCCTCTGGGCACGGCTCCCTTGCAATGGCTTCCAGCTTTGCTGTGCAGCCATGACACTCCTGTCTCAGAGCCACAGCTGACCACAGTCTGATCCCCCTGAAGCCATGAGCCAAGTCAAGCCACTCCTCCTCCCAGCCACAGGCACTGGGCATCATGGCCCTGAAGTGGGAAAGCTTCGCACAAACCCCCAGCCATGGAACCACAGGCAAGCGTGCAATCCCCCAGCCACGGAACCACAGGCAAGCATACAACCCCCCAGCCACAGAACCACAGGCAAGCATACAACCCCCCAGCCA
>NW_004524655.1:3609980-3614613 GCF_000260255.1 Octodon degus
GAACCACGGGCAAGCGTATGAGTCTCCAACAGCTGCTGAGACAAGCAGCCACCAACTTAGAGACTCAGACTGCTTAGTGAAAGCTCTGGGGGTCAGAGGTGGAAACCCAAGTCCAACAGGGCTGCCGACAAGGTGCGTTCTTTCTAGAGGTTCCGGGAAGACTCAGCCTCCTGTCTTTTCCAACTCCTACATGCAGTCTGTAGACCTCGGCTCCTGGCCTGCCCACATCTCCAGACTGTCTTCTTCTCTCTCTCTGACTCTTACCCTTTCCCCTACAAGACCCTTATGGCTGCCGGAGTCCCCAGAGAGTCCACAAAATCTCTCCATCTCAAGATTGTTCATTAAAAAAAAAAAGTTTCTCAATAAAATTATGGAAAAAAAAAAGATTGTTCATTTAATCCCACTTGAAAACTCCTTTTGTTATATATGGACATGTATTTACAGTTCTGGGGTGAAATCAGGAACCCTATGGGGGAGTCACTGCTCTGCCCATGACAGCAAGGAAGTGCCTTCTCCATTCTGAGCCTCAATTTTCTCATCTGTCAAATGGAGATAATGATACAGCTCTGACGCCCTGGGGTCTTTGGGAGAATAATAGGAATGGAAAGGTCCCTTAGCATGTCACCTGAGAGAGCAGGTAGGAGGTCAGCAAGGGCCCATCTGCTGCTTTTCTAACTCCATACCAGAAACTCCCCAGGTGGCCTCTGGCACCTTAGGAATCAGGGTTTGCAAAACCCCTCATTCAATTTTACAGTCCAGGAGGAAGTTATATATTGACTCCCAGCCCCTGCTGCAACAAGAGGGCATCATTCTTCATACAAAGGTGAAAAATGGATCTCCGCCCCCCCCCCCGCCCTGATTTGTGAGTAATGGGATTCTTCAGGCAAGCTTCATTACTGTGTCTCAGGGCCATTTGACTGATAATTGTGTTCTGAAGCTGAAATTGATCAATTGCCAGTGCACTGTCATTACTGGATGTTTACCTGATCTATTTGATGAATATTAATTCACAAAAAAATATTTCCATTCTTGAAGTGATTCCAGGCAAAATGATGCCTGTTCTCCCTCCCCTTTCCACCAAGGACTGCTGAAACAATGTGCGGAGTTAAGTAATAATGAGCCCTTGTCAGAGTGATTTATTGGGCATGGAAACAGAGAGGAGAGGAAAGGAGAGGTAGGGAGAGAGAGGAACAGAGAGACAGAGACAGAGAGAGACAGAGAGACAGAGGCAGAGAGGCAGAGGCAGACAAAGACAGAGTCAGAGAGACACAGACAGAGACGGAGAGACAGAGACAGAGACAGAGAAAGAGAGAGAGAATCGGCCTCCCCTTCATTAGGCAGCACCTCAGGAAAGAATGCTGTGTCCCCTTCCAGAGCTGGAAATGGACAGTTGAAAGAGGGACCCTGCATGCCAGAGACAATTAGTCACCTTAGGCCCAGAGATTTTGCAAGAGGTACCAGAATATCTCCTATAAACCCGATCCACTCTCAGGACCTTATGCTGAGCACCAGCTACAATTCAGATTCTTTGGGACATGAGTTTAAAATTCACCAGCGGATGGGGCTTCCACAGTCCCTGCTCTATAGATAAGCACACTCGGGTTGACATTTGTCTGAGGTCACAGCGCTAGAAGGTGGCAGGGCTGTATCTGGAAGCAAAGTCTAACACCCAGAGAGAATTCTCTTGTCACTGTAGCAGAGGGTGGCAAACTATATCCTGTGGGATTGCTACCTATCTGTGTAAGTTAGTTTTTATTGGAACACAGCCGTGCCAGTCATTAGCCTATAGTTTATGGCTGATTCAGGCTGCAGCGGCAGAGCTGAGTAGTGTTGCAAGAGAGATCGTACACCAGATGTGGTGGTGCACATCTGTAATCCCAGAACTCTAGGAGGCTGAAGCAGCAGGATTACAGCTTCGAGTCCAGTCTAGATAACTCAGTGACTTAGTGAGCCCTGTCTCAGAATAAAAATGGCTGATGACGTAGCTCAGTGTAAAGGCCCTGGGCTCAAGCTGATGCCTACAATTCAAAGGAAAAGTTCATTTTGCCTTGTAGTTTCCAAGGTATCGGTCCATGGTTGACTGGTTCCAAGGCAGATCATGGTGGCGAGGAAAGAGTGGGTTGAGAAGAGCCAAAGAGGAGCTGGGGTCCTGACAGAGTCCCTGAGGTCATGGCCCCCATAAGCCACTTTCTCCAGCTAGGCCCCGCCTCCTAATGACTCCTGTAGTAGTGAAGTCATCAACGGGGCAGCTGATGGACAGCATCAGTGTGCTCACAATCCAACTGCCTCTCTGAGAGCTTCCTGTTGCAATCAGGTTGATAATCAAGATGAACCAGCACAGACTTAAGATGACTTGGACCAACATGTCCCCGAAGACCGAGCAGTGCTCAGGCAGACAGCACGGACTCCCAGCTCTGCGCCGCTCATTGGTACGAGCCAGGGCAAGTCACTCCCTGCCTCAGAGACTCAGTTTCCTCGTCTATAAATGAGGCCAATCAAAATGCTTGCTTCCTAGGGCTAGGATTGGGATTGAGTTAAAACAAGCAGAGACCCTACAACAGAACCTGATATCCAAAACTCCCGTAGAGCCATGCTTTAAAATCTCTCTGCACCTATGTTCGAGTCAGTAGCCATCTACTAAAATCTCAGAGCCTAGATATGAACCATGTTGATTTATTTGTATTTTAGACACTGACTGGCTAAGTCTGGCACCTGGACCATAGAAGAGCATCCCTGGATCACAGCTAGAAATGTGGTGCTCATGCCGTACCCCAGGCCTGGTGAATGTGATTCCTATGCATATTAAAGTGTAAGGAGTCAAATGAAGCATGGCACGTCCTGGGGGTTAAGGCTCAGGCGGGACACATGTGGGAAGACAGACCTTATCACGAGGGAGGAGCACAAGATTTGGGAGATAGTGGCTCTGGCCCCCTTGGTGCCTCTGAACTATGTGTCACACAACCCTGCTCCTGTCTCCAGGCATAGCCTAGAGTCGCTTAGAGTAGTTTTGAACATCATTGTATCCAGGGAAGGACAAATACCACAGGCTTTGTTATAAGATGAAGGCAAAAAAGTTGCTTTCGTAAAAGCAGAGAGTAGCAGAGTAGTTTCCAGAGGCTGGGGGAAAGGCTGGTTAAAGGGCCTGGCTGGAGGGGAAGAATAACTTCTAATGGTCTGTAGCAGCACGGGGCAACAAAGGTGGACAACAGTTTTTTGCATATTTCAAAAGAGCTAGCAGAGAGGATTCTGAATGCTCTCAACACAAAGAAATGATATATGCTGGGGTAACAGACATGCCATTGCCTATTGCAATGTCATGCTGTACCCCATAAATATCTATAGTTTTTATAGTGAATTCAAATGTGTAAAACTTAAGTCAGGCATAATGTCGCATGCCTATATTCCCAGCACCCTAAGAGGCTGAGGCAGGAGGATCACAAGTTTGAGCCCAGCCTGGGAAACTTAGTTATTTATGGAGGCACTGTCTCCAAATTTTAAAAAAAGAAAAGGACAGACTGAAAATGTAGCTCAGTGGGAAGGTCCTGGGTTCAATCCCCAGTAACAGAAAACATTAATTAATTGGAGTTTTTAAATTTAAAAAAAAAAAAAGGCCTGCCGAATAACTCAGCAGATTAAAGTGCCTGCTTAGGCAGACGCAGGGGCCAGGAGTTCGATCTCTGGGCCTGCCATGCTGGCTCCCCCACCCCCAGAGCATGCTGAGACAGCGCTTGAGACTGGGCATGGTGGTGCGTGCCCATAATCCCAGCACTTGGGAAGCTATAAACAGGAGGATCACTATGAGTTTGATCTACGCAGTGAGACCCCTGTAGACCCTGTAGACCCTGTTCTAAATACAAAAAATAAATAAATAAAATTAATTTTAAAAATTTTAAAGCCAGAAGTTCTACCCAGACCAATGATACTCACAATATTCACTCTAGGGAGAAAACGGAAGTCACCCAAGTGATTCTCATTCCAAGCAGGCGTGAGAGTCAAAATTCTAGTCTAGACCAGACCCTATCTTGGTCTCCCTTTCTCTATATTGGTGGAGTCAGACGAAGGATTTAAACAAAACCTTTTTTTTTTTTTAAACTTATTTTTAAAGCAAGTCACATACCATAAACTGCTCCATTTTCAGACAAACACTTTGGTGGCCTTCACATTGCATTTGCATTCACAAATTGTGCAACCATCACTTCTAAGGAGTTCCAGAACATTCTTGGCTCCCCAAAGGAGCCCCCATATCCTCAGAGAGTCGCTCCCTGCCCATCCCCCCGGGCTGGCCCTGGCAGCGCCACTCTGCTCTGTCTCTGTGGACCTGCTTATTCTAGATGCTTCCCCAAAACGGAATCCTGCAGCAGGATTCTTTCAGGTCTGGCCACTTTCACGCACGTAGCCTAAGGTCTCCACAAGTCCTACCTTCTTCCAGAGTGTCTCCCTGGCAGCTAAAAGCCGCAGGAAGGGGGCTGGCATATGACATATTTTTTAAAAGGACAGAGGAAAAGAGGGACAAATTTCGAACTGCCAGGTTAGAACATCCCCTGAGCCGGATTCCACCAAATAGTGCAATCTCAGGACATGATAAGGGTTATGAAAAGACTCAATGCTCGACTAAGTCTCAGTACTGTTGAAT